>NC_057814.1:65988552-66064643 GCF_018294505.1 Triticum aestivum | reverse complement strand
TACTCGCCCAAGTTTGAGAAATCCTACCGAGTGTAGAGCAATCGTCTCACTCGGGGGGCTTAGCTGCAGTCTCGTACTCGCCTAAGTTTGAGAAATCCTACCGAGTGTAGAGCAATCCTCTCACTCGGGGGCTTAGCTGCAGTCTTGTACTCGCCTAAGTTTGAGAAATCCTACTGAGTGAAGAGCAATCCTCTCACTCAGGGGCTTAGCTGCAGTCCTGTATTCGCCTAAGTTTGAGAAATCCTACCGAGTGAAGAGCAATCCTCTCACTCGGGGGCTTAGCTGCAGTCATGTGCTCGCCTAAGTTTAAAAAACCTCCGAGTGAGGAGCAATCCTCTCCCTCGGGGACTTGGCCACACGCTCCATCCTGATCCGCAAGGACAACGAGGTGCAGGTCGTTTGCGACCTTCTCCTCGGAGCTTCATCACAAATACAACGTACGCTCCATCCTGATCCTCAAGGATGACGAGGTGCAGGTCATCTACGACCTTCTCCTCAAAGTTGCGTCACAAATACAACACACACTCCATCCCGGTCCGCAAGGACGACGAGGTGCATGTCATCAGCAAACCTCTCCTCAAAGCTGCATCACAAGTACAAATATCTATTCCGAGTGAAGAGACAAATTCCACTCGGAGTCAAAAGATTCGGAAGCAACTGTGTTCAAAGAAGGACCAAGTTCAGATAAATCTCGCAAGGTTCGGAACCGCAAATAAAAGTGCACGCGCATCAAGCCCGAAGGAGTTTAACGATTACAAAATCACTCGGCATTCCGAGGCAAATTTAATCAAGACTTAAAGTTTGTTTACTCCGCTGGGGGAGGGCTGGCAAGCTCGATGAACTCGTCCAAGTCGATCCCGTCCGCAATACGGGTAGCTGCTTCGATGAAGGTCTCCATGAAGGACTGGAAGTCAAGCTTCTTGGTATTGGCCACCTTGAGCGCTGCTAGTTTCTCTTCCTTGGCCTCCTTGCAATGGACGCGAACTAGAGATAGGGCCACATCAGCACCACATCGGGTGGATGATTTCTTCCATTCCTGCACTCGACCAGGGATCTCATTAAGTCGAGTCATGAGAGACTCGAGATCATTCTGAAATGTCACCCTAGGCCAGAGCGCCGTGTCAATCCGCGACACCGCCACCTTCAGTCGTGCAAGGTAGTCCATGGCGCTGGCAAGGCGAGATTCTAGTCGGAGCACGTTCATGGTAGCTTCATCCCTAACAGGGGAGTTGATGGGGTCCAAGCTCGTCTCAATTCGCCCAGTCTCCTCCTCGAAGTTTTGACAGAATTCTGCGCACACAATAAAGTGATGAGACAACAGCTATATGACGAGTCGACAGCAGCAAATCAGTCGGACAAGGAAAAGCACCTTCAAGCATAAGGAACAACTTCTTGGCGAGTCCTCCCAGATAAACCTCCAGCTCATCCCTCTTCTGAGTGAGATCTCCAACTTTGTCGGTCAGAGCCACCTTGTCCTTCTTCAGCTGCACAACTTCCTTGTTAGCCTCGCTGATGGCAGTCTTCAGTTTGGCGCTTTCTTCTTCTAACTTGCCGACTGAAGCCAGCTTCTTGTCGGCAAGTTCGGTTTTTTCCCGCGCCGTCTTCTGAGCTGCAACAAGGTCAAGGTCCTTCTGTTCCAGCGCCTGCTTCATTTTCTCTAAAGAAATAACATTCTTCAGACAAGCTTGGAGTTGTCTGTTTTCACTATGCACATCTGCTCGAGTAGTGTCACTCGGTTCAATGAACGAAAAGAAAAGATGACAAAGCAGATAGTCGGTAAGTCATTACCTCCCATGGCAGTAGCTTTATCCTGCGCCTTCTTCAAGTTCTCCTTGGCTAATGCCAGGTTGAGATTGACTTGGATCTGTTGTTTCTGCAAGTCAGCGAACTGGACCCCAAAGTCACAAGATTTCTGCAGTCAATGAATAAGACATGTCAATCGACTGAGACAACAGAACAATTGCTTCCGAGCAAGAAAGATACAAGTTCAAGTCATTACAGCAAAAGAGTTCTAAGACTACTGTCGAATCAAACATTCAACACTAGTCTCGGGGACTACACCCAGTGGGTGCACTTGGCGTCCCCCTGGTTCTAATTTCCACTCGACGTGGCTCAAAAAAAGGAAAGTGTAGCAATACGTGTTCTCAGTCCACCGCCGACTGCCCGCAGTCGGCCGCGGTCTCGGGGACTACACCCAGTGGGTGCACTTGGCGTGCCCCCACTGGTCTGGATCCCACTCGACACGACCAGTCTAAACCGAGTGGAAGAGCTGAAAAGAGATATTTTTGATAAAGACCCCGCCGAATCAAACATTCGACGACGGTCTCGGGGACTACACCCAATGGGTGCACTCTGCGTGCCCCCACTGATTCAAAGATACACTCGACATAACATGGTCGACTCAAGTGGAAAAATTACTCAGCAAAAGTTGAAAACACCCAGTGGGTGTACAGATGCAAGATGCAGACTCTTGATAGATGCACATTATGGTTCCAGAACACTCATCCGCAGACACCTTACGGATAGTAAAGCAGCAGTTTTCAAGTAGCATATCCTAACAGAACAAGCGTCAAGCTAAAGATCAGTTGGAAGTCAACTAACCTAGACGTTAGCTTGAAGAGCTGAGCTGACGTCATAAGCAGCTTGGCTGGCATCACGCACCACCTTCATTTGCTCCATCATAAGGCCTGCCTGGCGTATAGCTTCCTTGGCGGCACTTATTGGGTCCTCTCGGGCAGGATGGGCAGCGAAGAGTGAAGTTGATGGAACAGTTGCAGCATCTTGGAGATCTGAGGCATGGAGTTGCACAGGCGAAACAGGGACTTGGGCAGTCGACACCGAAGGGCGTACACTCGACATAGGATCAGTAAAGGAAACAGAAGCTCGATTGAGGTCTCTGGACTGCTGGATCACTGGTTCTCACACTGGCGTCGTTTGGGGCGTCTTGCTGACTGGCACCCTCCTGCCTAAAGTCCTGCTCCTCCTTCTCGTGGGCTTCTGCGGCACTTCTTCATCGTTGTCTGGAAGTTCTCCAATAACATTTTGTGAAGATGCAAAGGAATCGACTGCAAGAAGTTTAGTCGACCGAGAACATGATTGACAAAGTAAAGACAAGATAACAGGAGTCATACCTGCTTTGGATGTGGCCGCATCTTCCATCTCCTCGTCATCATCTTCCTTGTACATGGAAGTCCCAGAAGTAGCAGCGCTACAAATTTCAGAATTCGCTCGGTCAGGCAGGAAAGTGAGCCGGCTGAAGGTCAAGTTATGCAAAAGCAAAGAGATAAAGCTCAATAATTACCCAAAAGCGACAGGTACGTTCACTTTTATCTTAGGCAAGGCCTTCCAAGGCTTTGAGGGCGCCACCTTGGGCTGCTTCGGGGCCTTTTCAGTCGGAACAGGGGAGGAAGTCCGAGTGCGCTTCGAAGACTGCGTACTTGGCGCAACCACTTTGCCACGAACACTTGCAGGGTCATGCTTCTGCTTGGAACGCCTTTCAGAGCGAGGTGGAGAGTCGACTTCTTCACCATTACTTGAGTCCTCACTCTCCTCATCGTCTTCTTGATTAGATTGCCAGTCGCCTCTCCCTCCTGCTCTGGCTCCCCGTCGGGCATCGAGTACATCTCCGTGTAAATCTGCAAGGCAAAGAGTCGATCAAATATCAGTCAGTTTTGAGAACAATTACATATCAGAACCAAAAGATACTCGGAAGTACCGGTCATACCTTGTCTGGTTCGCTGGTGTTGTCAAGTGGAGGAATTCTTCTGGACCCTCTGGGGTTGTCCTTGTTGCCAGTGATACCCTGCAACCACTGCACCACCGTCTCCTCAGCAACTTCCTCCGGGTGGATCCGAGTGGTGTCATCAATACCCGAATACATCCACATAGGATGATCATGAGCTTGGAGTGGTTGGATGCGTTGACTGAGAAACACCTCTAGCAAGTCCATGCCGGTCACACCATCGCGGACAAGTTGGACTACCCGCTCGACCAACATATTCACCTCCACTTTCTCAGCTGGAGTCACTTTCAAGGAAGAGGGTTTCTCAACTCACTCCATGGTAAAGGGAGGAAGGCCAGTCGACTGACCAGGGGTTGGTTGGTCCTTACAATAAAACCAGGTCGACTGATACCCTCTAAATGATTCAGGAAGAGTCATAGGGGGGAAAGTGCTTTTACCCCTCATCTGGATCCCTAGACCTCCACACATTTGGATCACATGCGTCCTCTCATCACTCGAATTAGCCTTTTTCACGGACTGGGAACGACAAGTGAAAATGTGTTTGAAGAGACCCCAGTGCGGTCGACAACCCAGAAAGTTCTCACACATGGACACGAATGCAGCGAGATAGGTGATGGTGTTGGGGGAAAAGTGATGAAGTTGAGCTCCAAAAAAGTTCAGAAAACCCCAAAAAAAGGATGAGGGGGCAGAGAGAAACCACGGTCAACATGGGTCGCGAGGAGGACACACTCACCCTCCTGCGGCTGCAGCTCGGTCTCGTTGCCTGGCAGCCTCCAAGATCCGTGGGCAATCAAGCCCCCTTCGGCCAGATCCTCCAGATCATCCTTCGAGATCATGGACCGGATCCAGTCGCCCTGGATCCAGCCGGGCGGCAGGCCGGCCCTCGATGACGACCCCCCCGACTCGTTTTCTTGCCCTTCGCCACCGCCGTCGCTTTCTTCACACGCTCCAGGGCCACTGTCTTGTCCTTTCCCATCGCAGCGGGCTGCGCATGAACAGGGCGGCGACAACGAGAGTGAAGGCAGGCACAGTGGGAAAGCAGAGGAAGAAGAAGGGGAATGGGGAGCACTGTGCAGAATACATCGGCCTCGACGCATTATATAGGCCCGTTTCCGAGTGGCTGACTCATGGGCCCAAGTGATCCTGTCAAATCCCGCAACAGTCGCGCGCTAGGCACGTGGCGAAAAAGGCAGCGCGGAGATCGAGGCGCCCCTGCCTAATCCGTCCCATTTACTGCGGTGCCCTCCGCCCCGCGCGCTTCCCAAAATTTCGAATCCCGTGAGATCCGGGGACGGCAGTACAGCCAATCGCGCCAAAGATTTCATACCGCACCAACACTCGAAGAATAGCAGTATAAGTTCACTCGACAAAATTCTGAATGGATCAAGGCGGCTGAAAAGACAGTTGAAGTTCCAACATGGTTCACCAACCCAGGAAAAATGCCTCCGAAGCATAAGAATCGGGTCGGAACCACCTTCAACTCCTTCTCCACTCGGACCCCGACCCATTCCAGGGCTAATGACGATGACATATACCTAGGGTAGGGTAATGGGCCTGACCTAGACACCCTTCCCAAGGACACTGCCCTACAGTCAAAAGCATTCAAAGTACAACAGCGTCTGCCGACTGAAATCATCCCAGAGTGCGACCCACTCGACCAACAATTCCACTCGGATAACCCAATTCCATTTGACCTGAAGATAATCAGTCGACCATACCAGAAATAACTCGGAGTACAAAAGACCTAAAGTCTCTCAGGATGGCACGGTCAGGCGTTCACTCCGTAGTCTTAATGATAATTTATAGGCCTTTTATTGCTGGCATTACCAGCAACGCTACACCCTTATGTACATTGAACCTCCTTGTAACGTGGGCTGGCTGGGGTCCTGGCGCACTCTATATAAGCCACCCCCTCCACTGGCACAAGGGTTCGCACCCCCTGTAACTTTACGCATAATACAATCGACCAAGCCTCCGGGCACCGAGACGTAGGGCTGTTACTTCCTCCGCGAAGGGCCTGAACTCGTAAACCTTGCGTGCAAAACCTCATCGTAGCTAGGATCTTACCTCTCCATACATACCCCCTATTCTATTGTCAGACTTACTCCCACGACAGACGGTGCTTTGGAGATAGAGATCAAAGGCACAAGATGATGATGGCCATATCATGTCACATATTTTGATTGCATGTGATGTTTATCCTTTATGCATCTTGTTTTGCTTAGTACGGCGGTAGCATTATAAGATGATCCCTCACTAAATTTCAAGGTACAAGTGTTCTCCCTGAGTATGCACCATTGCTACAATTCGTCGTGCTGAGACACCAGGTGATGATCGGTGTGATAAGCTCTATGTTCAAATACAACGGGTGCAAGCCAGTTTTGCACATGCAGAATACTCGGGTTAAACTTGACGAGCCTAGCACATGCAGATATGGCCTCGGAACACTGAGACCGTAAGGTCGAACGTGAATCATATAGTAGATATGATCAACATAGTGATGTTCACCATTGAAAACTACTCCATCTCACGTGATGATCGGACATGGTTTAGTTAATATGGATCACGTGATCATTTAGATGACTAGAGGGATGTCTATCTAAGTGGGAGTTCTTAAGTAATATGATTAATTGAACTTTAGTTTATCCTGAACGTAGTACCTGATAGTTTTTGCAAATCTATGTTGCTGTAGATCAATGGCCCGTGCTACCGTTCCCTTGAATTTTAATGCGTTCCTAGAGAAAGCTAAGTTGAAAGTTGATGGTAGCAACTACACAGACTGGGTCCGTAACTTGAGGATTATCCTCATTGCTGCATAGAAGAATTACGTCCTGGAAGCACCGCTAGGTGCAAGACCCGCTGCATGAGCAACTCCAGACGTTATGAACGTCTAGCAGAGCAAAGCTGATGACTACTCGATAGTTCAGTGTGCCATGCTTTATGGCTTAGAATCGGGACTTCAAAGACGTTTTGAACGTCATGAGCATATGAGATGTTCTAGGAGTTGAAGTTAATATTTCAAGCAAATGTCTGAGTTAAGATATGAAGTCTCCAACAAGTTCTATAGCTGCAAGATGGATGAGAATAGTTCTGTCAGTGAACACGTACTCAGAATGTCTGGGTACCATAACCACTTGACTCAGCTGGGAGTTAATCTTCCTGATGATAGTGTCATTGACAGAGTTCTTCAATCACTGCCACCAAGCTATAAAGGCTTCGTGATGAAATATAATATGCAAGGGATGGAAAAGACAATTCCCGAGCTCTTCACGATGCTAAAGGCTGCAGAGGTAGAAATCAAGAAGGAGCATCAAGTGTTGATGGTTAACAAGACCACTAGTTTTAAGAAAAAGGGCAAAGGGGAGAAGGGGAACTTCAAGAAGAACATCAAGCAAGTTGCTGCTCAAGAGAAGAAGCCCAAGTCAGGACGTAAGCCTGAAATTGAGTGCTTCTACTGCAAAGGGACTGGTCACTGGAAGCGGGACTGCCCCAAGTATTTGGCGGATAAGAAGGATGGCAAAGTGAAAGGTATATTTGATATACATGTTATTGATGTGTACCTTACTAATGCTCGTAGTAGCGCCTGGGTATTTGATACTGGTTCTGTTGCTCATATTTGCAACTCGAAACAGGGGCTACGGATTAAACGAAGATCGGCTAAGTACGAGGTGATGATGCGCGTCGGAAATGGTTCCAAGGTTGATATGATCGTCGTCGGCACGCTACCTCTACATCTACCATCAGGATTAGTTTTAGACCCAAATAATTGTTATTTGGTGCCAGCGTTGAGTGAGGGAGTCTTGGATTAGGGGGTCCTCGGACAGCCGGACTATATGCTTTGGCCAGACTGTTGGACTATGAAGATACAAGATTGAAGACTTCGTCCCGTGTCCAGATGGGACTCTCCTTGGCATGGAAGGCAAGCTTGGCAATACGGATATGTAGATCTCCTCCCTTGTAACCGACTCTGTGTAACCCTAGCCCCCTCCGGTGTCTATATAAACCGGAGGGTTTAGTCCGTAGGACAACAACAATCATACCATAGGCTATATTCTAGGGTTTAGCCTCTACGATCTCGTGGTAGATCAACTCTTGTAATACTCATATCATCAAGATCAATCAAGCAGGAAGTAGGGTATTACCTCCATCGAGAGGGCCCGAACCTGGGTAAACATCGTGTCCCCCGCCTCCTGTTACCATCCGCCTTAGACGCATAGTTCGGGACCCCCTACCCGAGATCCGCCGGTTTTGACACCGACATTGGTGCTTTCATTGAGAGTTCCACTGTGTCGTCACCGTAAGGCTAGATGGCTCCTTCGATCATCGGCAACGATGCGATCCAGGGTGAGGTTTTCCTCCCCGGACAGATCTTCGTATTCGGCGGCTTCGTACTGCGGGCCAACTCGCTTGGCCATCTGGAGCAGATCGAGAGCTACGCCCCTGGCCATCAGGTCAGGTTTGGAAAATTGAACTATACTGCCGACATCTGCGGAGACTTGATCTTCGACGGATTCGAGCCCATGTCAGGTGCGCCGCACAATCACTATGAGCATGACTTAGCTCTGCCGTCGGGCAGTGTTCGGGAGATCACACCTGCAACTACTCCGGCCCTCAATCTGGAACAAATTGCGCCATCTGAGGACGGGTGGATGGACCCCGCCACAGAGACCGCACACTCAGTGGTGATAGAGTTGAATACTGACTTCACCTCCTACGAGACCCGTGTTGCCGAACCGTTGGATTCGTCCCCGGCCATGGGCTCCGAGCCGCCTGCGTCCGTGCCTCTCGAATCCGATTGGGCACCGATCATAGAGTTTACCTCCGCGGATATCTTTCAGCACTCGCCCTTCGACGACGTGCTAAACTCGTTGAGGTCTCTCTCCCTGTCAGGAGATCCTTTGCCGAACTATGTCCGGCTAGAGTGGGATGCGGACGACAAAGAAATTTGCTCCCCACCCACCACCCACTTAGTAGCCACTGTCGACGATTTAACCGACATGCTCGAATTCGGCTCCGAAGACATCGACGGTATGGACGACGATGCAGGAGATGACCAAGAATCACCGCCCACAGGGCGCTGGACTGCCACCTCATCATATGACATATACATGGTGGACACCCCCAAACAAGGCAATGGCGATAAGACAGCAGAGGATAATCCCTCCAAGAAGCAATCCAAGCACCGGCGTCAGCGGCGCCGCTCTAAGTCCCGCCATAGCAAAAGCAGCGATACCGGCACAAGAGACAATAACGCTCCGGATAGTGCCGAGGATGACGACAATCCCCTCCAGCCAGACCTAGAGCGGGATGATGAACAAGCTAGACCTCCGGAACAGGCAGCAAACGGAGAATCGGAGGATGACAATTACATGCCTCTCTCCGAAGACGAGGTGAGCCTCAGCGACGAAGAATTTATCGTGCCTGAGGATCCCGTCGAACAGGAGCGCTTCAGGCGCCGGCTTATAGCCACAGCAAACAGCCTGAAGAAAAAGCAACAACAACTTCGAGCTGATCCAGATCTGCTAGCAGACAGATGGACTGAAGTCCTCGCGGACGAGGAATACGAACTCGAACGCCCGACCAAGAGTTACCCAAAGCGCAGGTTGCTACCCCAACTCGAGGAGGAAGCATCAGAACCTATATTACCAGTGCATGATGCGGCTGATCGGCCACCTCGTGGCCGAGACAGAGGGGCATATCAGCCCAAAGTCCAGCCCGCACCCCGTCGCCAGACAAACAAAAACACCAAGGCCCAGGGCAACACACGGGACCTGCGAGACGTATTGGAAAACAAAGCAGGACATACAAGATCGATCTACGGATCACGGGGTCACGCCTCAACGTGCGATGGTGATTGTCACGCCGGATATACTAAAGAAAGTCCGGCCGGGCCGAATACAGCAGACAAGACTCGTATGAACTGCGTCGTGACATAGCCCGGCACAGAGGCGCCGCACACCCCCTATGCTTCACCGATGAAGTAATGGATCATGAATTCCCAGAAGGGTTTAAACCCATGAACATGGAATCATATGATGGTACTACAGACCCCGCGGTATGGATAGAAGATTTCTTCCTCCACATTCACATGGCCCGCGGGGACGATCTACATGCCATCAAGTACCTCCCGCTAAAACTCAAAGGGCCGGCTTGGCATTGGCTGAATAGCTTGCCGGAAAACTCCATCGGAAGTTGGGAGAGCCTGGCAGATGCATTCCTGGACAATTTCCAGGGCACTTATGTGCGACCACCGGATGCTGACGATTTAAGTCATATAACTCAGCAGCCAGGGGAATCGGCCAGGAAATTCTGGACCCGGTTCCTAACTAAGAAAAATCAAATTGTTGACTGTCCGGATGCAGAGGCCTTAGCGGCATTTAAGCATAACATCCGTGATGAGTGGCTCGCCCGGCACCTCGGTCAAGAGAAGGCAAAATCCATGGCGTCCCTCACAACACTTATGACCCGCTTTTGCGCGGGCGAAGATAGCTGGTTGGCTCGTAGTAGCAGCACAGCAAGCAAACCTGGCTCATCAGAGGCCAAGGATAGCAACGGCAAACCACGACGCAACAAACACAAGCGCCGCAAATATGGTGAAAACGCCGAAGATAAGGCAGTTAATGTCGGGTTTAGTGGATCAAAGTCCGGTCAGCGGAAAGGGTCCCTCAAATATAACAATTCGGGTCCGTCCAGTCTGGACCGCATACTCGATCGTCAGTGCCAAATTCATGGCACCCCAGGGACGCCAGCCACCCATACCAACAGAGAATGTTGGGTCTTCAAACAAGTCGGCAGGGCAGGCGCCAAAAAAGATAAAGGGGGCTCTCGAAGCAATGATGGCGACGAAGGGCCCAGATCACCGAACACAGGAGGGCAAAAGAAATTTCCCCCGCAAATCCAAACGGTGAACGTGGTAAACACCACCCAAATTCCCAAATCGGACCCGACACGCACCCCTAGGGATGCCGACTTAACGGAACCAGCCGTCCCACAATATAAACTAGGGCCGGCCACCTTCAACCACACAGATCGTCCGGCAAACGCCAATCAGGGCAATCCAGCCGCGCTAGTCCTTGACCCAATAGTTAATGGGTTCCACCTCACACGAGTCCTTATGGACGGAGGCAGCAGTCTAAACCTGCTTTATCAGGACACAGTGCGCAAGATGGGTATCGATCATTCGATGATCAAACCCACTATAGCCACTTTCGAAGGCATTATACCAGGTGTGGAAGCCAGTTCTACAAGCTCCATTGGCCTCGAGGTAGTCTTCGGATCACCAGACAATTACCGTATCGAAGAGCTAACCTTCGAAATCGTCCCCTTCCACAGTGATTATCAGGCACTGCTCGGACAAACCACGTTCGCTCGATTTAACGCGGTGCCACATTACGCCTACCGTAAGCTCAAGATGCCCGGTCCACACGGCGTCATCACGGTTAAGGGCACGGCCGACCTTTCCTTTGGCAGCAACAAGTACACCGCTGCCTTAGCAGCAGAAGCAATGAGCAGCACCTTGCAGCCGAACCTCGAGTCAACGGCCAGGCTCCCGGATACCGCCAAAGGACTTCGAACTACTTCGCGGCAGTATAGCCCGGCTCGTCCAGAGCTCAATTAAACACTCCGGCGAAAGCCAACATAGGCCGCATACAGCGGCTCAACCACTCTCTGGCACACAAACATTTCTTACATTCCATTTGCCGGCTCACCTTTGCGTCGACCAGGACGGGCAATATGGAGGCAGCTCGAACGCGCAAGGGAATCCCTAGATGTTCCCCGGGATGACCATCTGACTATACTCCGGATCCGCACGCAGCTTCTTCTTCCCTGGTCTCCGCAGGTGCCATAGTCATATTTCTTTTCCATTATTACCTGTCTTATACGCATCGACGTACTATTCAAATAAAATATGTGGATTTGTATGACGCTTTTCTGCTATCATTTCTTATTAAAACTCTTTTGTCGAGTGGCATCCGTACACCGCGATATGCCTTTAAACATGCCAGGGGCTTCGTTTTACCCACAGTATGGCAATAAAGCCCGAACACCTTCGTGGAAGTTCGGCACCCCGAACTTATAGCATTATATGCATCAGCTCCGAATCATGTCTTGGGTCAATAGTTGGGTTTGCCCGGCTCCCATGTTTTGGTACCTTACGTTCCGCTATATCGGCTAAGGTAGCGCTGGGAGAACTACTGCGATTGTGTCCCGGTTCTTCCGGACGAGCACCTCAGTAGAGAAAGCCGAAAACTGACTGTCATGATACGGCGAGAGCTGGTCAGCTGTTCGAAAGGTCGTAAAATCTTGAAGGATTTCTCCCGCATAATGCCATAACCAATGCAGCGTGTGATGGATCAGTTTTTTCCTCCGATCAGGCGCTTATAGAGCCCCTAGTACGGTCTTCCAAACACCAGGGGCTGCGCCTACCTTACTAAAGCTCCCATGGCTAAGTGAGAGTGATAAAGCCCTATAGTCCGATTGCCTGGTTCGTTGTGCTGAGCACCTCCTTCGAAGGACCCAAAACTGGGATAAAGAGTGCTCAGGTTTATCCCGAACACCCCCGTACTTCTTACATGGGGGTAGAAGCCGACAACTGGCCAACTCTCAGGTTTAACATATAAAACGGCTGCACAGGAGGGTAAACTTTTATATAACAGGAAATAAATACTAAAAATGACCCTGTTCAGACATTACAAAGGACGACATGATTCGCATTCATGGAAATATAATGTCCTTGGTGCATAGCTCCGCTGCAAGGTAGGATCCCTTCAGGACACTTTCATAATATAATTCGGGCTTGCGGTGCTCCTTCCCCTCTGGCGGCCCTTCGGTCACCAGCTTCTCAGCATCCATCTTCCCCCAGTGCACCTTTGCGCGAGCGAAGGCCATTCGCGCACCCTCTATGCAGACCGACCGCTTGATGACGTCGAGTTGAGGGCAAGCGCTTACAAGCCACTTCACGAGACCAAAGTAGCTGCTTGGAATCGGCTCGGCAGGCCATAGCCGGATAATCAAATCCTTCATGGCTAGTTCCGCCGCCTTATGCAGTTCGATCAGCTGTTTTAGTTGATCGGCAAAAGGCACCGGATAATTTGGTGCCAAATACTGCGACCAGAAGAGCTTATCCGCAGTGCTCCTTTCTTCGGCCCGGTAGAATTGGGCGGCATCCGATATGCTGTGGGGCAGCTCCGCAAATACCCTTGGAGAAATCCAATTCAAAATTAGAAACATAATCTTCTCCTCAAAAAACTTGCTTTAGAAGGAAAAAGCCTTACCCGCCGCGATCTTCCTCGCCTCCTGGATCCCCTGCAGGGCTCTTTGGGTTTCCCCCCGGGCATCGCTCGTGGCCTGATGCGCCTTGGTGAGTTCGGATTCTTTCTCCGTTAAACTCTGCTCCAAGGTCTCGCATTTCTTCACGGCCTCTTGCAGCTCCTGCGCAGCTTTAATAACCCTGGCCTCGTACTTCTCACGGAGGGCCTGCTCTGCGGCTGCCTTTTCCTCGGCCTTGGCCACAGCCTTCTTAAGAGCCTCGACTTCGGTCATCATCCCTAGAGAAAATCAGGGAACATACTTTATCATACTGGAAAATTGATCGCACTACACGCGAACAAGGCTTGTGCATACCTTGTTTCTCTCCCAACTGCATCTTCAACTGGCCAAGTTCTTCTTGGGCCCGCTCCAGACTTTGATTCAGTCCGGAGATCTCCGCAGTACGAGAGGCAGCAGCCGCTACAGACGCCTGCTTATAACAGAAGAGAAATAGATGTCATTCAATGAGTCTTCCTGCAAACATAAATTTGATCCTCTGTCCGGTTTCTTCTTTCACCGAACAGTGTATCAGGGGCAACTATCCATACTATGACACTCTTCGAAAAACATACCTCAAAACCTTTTATAAGGCTGATACAGGCTCCATCCAGTCCACTCTCAGCAGATTGAATCTTCTCAATCACCGCACCCATAAGGGCACGGTGTTCATCGATGATGGAGGCGCCCTTCAGCGCCACCAACAAAGCATCCGACGCCTCTGGTTGGACAGAGGTTGCCGGTATACCCCCTCCAGCTGAGAAAGGATGCCTGCTGGATTCTGGAGCCGTATTGGTCTCCGGAACTGCATCCGGCTGGGAGCCGAATTCAAGATGGCCCCCACCGTCAGCTCCCATGGGAATTTGCTCCCCCATGTGTTCGGCCCCTGAAGTTTGACCTCCAGGCGCCGCCTTCACGGTCTTTCCCTCTCCTTCTTGGCCGGGGTCCCTCTGGGACGAAGCCTCGGTGGTATACACCTGTTCGAAGGAAGGGGCCTTCGGGGGCGTCCCGCTTTCCATAGCATCCGAGCTCAGCGAATCCTCTGATGAGGATTGTTCGGTACGGGACCTCGCCGGACTACAAAACATATGGCTCAGGTTAAAATATTACGCCATGATGAGTCTGGATGCGTAAACGTGTTCGGACTATATATACTCACGGGTTCACCAGGGGCTGGGCCCTGGGATCCCACGCCGGGCCGCTGTCGGCGGCGGCAGCGGACTCCTCCGGAAGAGGAACTTTTCCCCTTTTGGGCGACTCGGCTTCCAAGTGTGTGGAGGCCGTCCTCTTATTTCTCTCCCCCGCAGGGCATTCATCTTCTTCCTCCTCCTCGTCCTCTTCGGAGGCGGAACGGGCATCAGAGCCTTCGGATATTGTATCTGAAGTGCCGCGGTGACGAAGGCCGACCCGGGTCTTCTTGGCCCCCTTCTCGGCCGTCTTCTTCGGCACCTTGTAAGGCGTCGGGACCAGCATCTTCGTCAGAAGTGGGACGGCCGGTTCTTCGGGCAGCGGGGCCGGACAATGGATCCGCT
This sequence comes from Triticum aestivum, assembly GCF_018294505.1. Classification (NCBI taxonomy): domain Eukaryota; kingdom Viridiplantae; phylum Streptophyta; class Magnoliopsida; order Poales; family Poaceae; genus Triticum; species Triticum aestivum. The sequence goes on along the minus strand of NC_057814.1, from coordinate 66,050,063 downwards.
CCGCCTTCTTCGTCCAGCCCTAGGAGGATTATGGAAAACACATTAAGCGCTTCCCTTTGGTTATGCGGACATAAAATGCGATTACTTACCGAACTTGCAGGGCGGGATAGTTGGTACCCGCGGTCTTCGGCGGAGTCCGGCCATGATTTGCTGGACTTGAAAAGCACCTTCCAGATGTCCTTGTGCGAGGAGCCGAAAAGCTCTCGCAAGGTTTGGTGCTTGGCCGGATCGAATTCCCATAGGTTGCAAGTCCGGTGTTGGCAAGGCAGGATCCGGCGAACTAGCATCACCTGGACCACATTGACGAGTTCAATGTTCTTGTCTCCCATATCTTTAACACGCGTCTGGAGCACTGACAATTCATCGGACGAGGACCAGTTCAGGCCCTTCTTAACCCAGGACGTAAGCCGCAGGGGGGCACCGAATCGAAACTCGGGAGTAGCGACCCATTCTGTGCCGCGGCTCGGTGATGTAAAACCACTGATGTGCCACTCCTTGACGGAATCGTTAAAGGTGCCTGTTGGCCACGTAACGTTGGGCATCTTGCTTACCATGGCGCCCCCGCACTCGGCGTGCTCGCCACCCACTACCTTGGGCTTCACATTAAAAATCTTCAGCCATAAGCAAAAATGTGGCGAGATGCGGAGAAAAGCCTCGCACACGACAATGAATGTCGAGATGTTGAGGAACGAATTAGGGGACAGATCGTGAAGATCGATCCCATACTAATACATGATGCCGCGAACGAATGGGTGGAGGGGAAACCCTAGCCCGCGGACAAAGTGAGGGAGGAATACAACCCTCTCATGGGGTTTCGGGGTGGGGACGGTCTGTCCCGCCGTCGGGAGACGATGGCTGATTTTCTTGGCCAGATACCCGGCCCCCCGAAGCTTTTTGATATCCTTCTCCCAGACGGTAGAGGCCATCCATTTGCCTCCTGCTCTGGATCCGGACATTTTTGGAAAGCCTTTCTGGGCAGAGAAGATGAACGCTTGGGCGCTGGAGCTTGGGCGGAGGGGAATGGATCGGGAAGAAGAAGGCGTGGGTGCGAAAGGGAGTTCTTATCCCCTTATAAAGGCAGCAGGGATTCTGCGCCTCCCCACTTGCCTGGTAAAACTGCTTATTCCCCAAGCGCCGTAATTGATGGCGCGGTTGGGTTACCCACACCCGTATTGATGAGAATCCCGTGATAAGGGGACACGATCTCTGCTTTGACAAGACGTGCCAAGAAAACCGCCTCGCAATATGTGCAGTAGCTGGTTGAGAAAAACGGTTCGAATAATGACCGAGCTGTGGTGTGATGTCATGCTGCAGAATATGTCAGCAGATTAGATTTGTGGAAATATTATTGTCTCTACGGTGGTATGTGGAATTTGTTTTGCAGAGCCGGACACTATCCTCGTGTTCAAAATCTTCTATGGAATATTCGGAGGAGGAACCCGCCTTGCAATGCCGAGGACAATCTGCGCGCCGGACTCATCGTCATTGAAGCCTGGTTCAGGGGCTACTGAGGGGGTCCTGGATTAGGGGGTCCTCGGACAGCCGGACTATATGCTTTGGCCGGACTGTTGGACTATGAAGATACAAGATTGAAGACTTCGTCCCGTGTCCGGATGGGACTCTCCTTGGCGTGGAAGGCAAGCTTGGCAATACAGATATGTAGATCTCCTCCCTTGTAACCGACTCTGTGTAACCCTAGCCCCCTTCGGTGTCTATATAAACCGGAGGTTTAGTCCGTAGGACAACAACAATCAAACCATAGGCTAGCTTCTAGGGTTTAGCCTCTACGATCTCGTGGTAGATCAACTCTTGTAATACTCATATCATCAAGATCAATCAAGTAGGAAGTAGGGTATTACCTCCATCGAGAGGGCCCAAACCTGGGTAAACATCGTGTCCCCCGCCTCCTGTTACCATCCGCCTTAGACGCACAGTTCGGGACCCCCTACCCGAGATCCGCCGGTTTTGACACCAACATTGAGCATGAACATTATATCTGTATCGTGTTTGATGCGAGACAGTTATTCATTTAAATCAGAGAATAATGGTTGTTCTATTTATATGAGTAATATCTTTTATGGTCATGCGCCCTTGATGAGTGGTCTATTTTTGTTGAATCTCGATCGTAGTGATACACATATTCATAATATTGAAGCCAAAAGATGCAAAGTTAATAATGATAGTGCAACTTATTTGTGGCACTGCCGTTTAGGTCATATTGGTGTAAAGCGCATGAAGAAACTCCATGTTGATGGGCTTTTGGAATCACTTGATTATGAATCACTTGATGCTTGCGAACCATGCCTCATGGGCAAGATGACTAAGACTTCGTTCTCCGGAACAATGGAGTGAGCAACTGACTTATTGGAAATAATACATACTGATGTATGCGGTCCGATGAGTGTTGAGGCTCGCGGCGGGTATCGTTATTTTCTGACCTTCACAGATGATTTGAGAAGATATGGGTATATCTACTTAATGAAACATAAGTCTGAAACATTTGAAAAGTTCAAAGAATTTCAAAGTGAAGTGGAAAATCATTGTAACAAGAAAATAAAGTTTCTACGATCTGATCGTGGAGGTAAATATTTGAGTTATGAGTTTGATCTTCATTTGAAACAATGTGGAATAGTTTCGCAACTCACGCCACCTGGAACACCACAGCGTAATGGTGTGTCCGAACGTCGTAACCGTACTTTATTAGATATGGTGCGATCTATGATGTCTCTTACCGATTTACCAATGTGGAATAGTTTTGGCACCATCTAAATCCGTTGAGACGCCACCATATGAACTGTGGTTTAGCAAGAAACCTAAGTTGTCGTTTCTTAAAGTTTGGGGCTGCGATGCTTATGTGAAAAAACTTCAACCTGATAAGGTCGATGAGGGAGTCCTGGATTAGGGGGTCCTCTGACAGCCGGACTATATCCTTTAGCCGGACTGTTGGACTATGAAGATACAAGATTGAAGACTCCGTCCCGTGTCCGGGTGCGACTCTCCTTGGCGTGGAGGGCAAGCTTGGCAATACGGATATGTAGATCTCCTCCCTTGTAACCGACTCTGTGTAACCCTAGCCCCCTTCGGTGTCTATAAACCGGAGGGTTTAGTCCGTAGGACAACAACAATCATACCATAGGCTAGCTTCTAGGGTTTAGCCTCTACGATCTCGTGGTAGATCAACTCTTGTAATACTCATATCATGAAGATCAATCAAGCAGGAAGTAGGGTATTACCTCCATCGAGAGGGCCCGAACCTGCGTAAACATCGTGTCCCCTGCCTCCTGTTACCATCCGCCTTAGACGCATAGTTCGGGACCCCCTACCCGAGATCCGCCGGTTTTGACACCGACATTGGTGCTTTCATTGAGAGTTCCACTGTGCCGTCACCGTAAGGCTTGATGGCTCCTTCGATCATCGACAACGATGCGATCCAGGGTGAGGTTTTCCTCCCCGGACAGATCTTCGTATTCGGCGGCTTCGTACTGCGGGCCAACTCGCTTGGCCATCTCGAGCAGATCGAGAGCTACGCCCCTGGCCATCAGGTCAGGTTTGGAAACTTGAACTATACTGCCGACATCCGCGGAGACTTGATCTTCGACGGATTCGAGCCCATGTCAGGTGCGCCGCACAATCACGACGAGCATGACTTAGCTCTGCCGTTGGACAGTGTTCGGGAGATCACACCTGCAACTACTCCAGCCCTCAATCCGGAACAAATTGCGCCATCTAAGGACGGGTGGATGGACCCCGCCACGGAGGCCGCACACTCAGTGGCGATAGAGCCGAATACTAACTTCACCTCCTACGAGACCCGTGTTGCCGAACCGTTGGATTCGTCCCCGGCCATGGGCTCCGAGCCGCCTGCGTCCATGCCTATCGAATCCGATTGGGCACCGATCATGGAGTTTACCTCCGCGGATATCTTTCAGCACTCGCCCTTCGGCGACGTGCTAAACTCATTGAGGTCTCTCTCCCTGTCAGGAGACCCTTGGCCGAACTATGTCCGGCTAGAGTGGGATGCAGACGACGAAGAAATTTGCTCCCCACCCACCACCCACTTAGTAGCCACTGTCGACGGTTTAACCAACATGCTCGACTTCGGCTCCGAAGACATCGACGGTATGGACGACGATGCAGGAGACGAACAAGAACCACCGCCCACAGGGCGCTAGACTGCCACCTCATCATATGACATATACATGGTGGACACCCCCAAAGAAGGCGATGGCGATAAGACAGCGGAGGATAACCCCTCCAAGAAGCAATCCAAGCACCGACGTCAGCGGCGCCGCTCTAAGTCCCGCCATAGCAAAACCAGCGATACCGGCACAAGAGACAATAACACTCCGGATAGTGCTGAAGACGATGATAATCCCCTCCAGCCAGACCTAGAGGGGGAGGATGAACAAGCTAGCCCTCCGGAACAGGCAGCAGACGGAGAATCGGAGGATGACAATTACATGCCTCTCTCCGAAGACGAGGTGAGCCTCGGCGACGAAGAATTTATCATGCCTGAGGGTCCCGTTGAACAGGAGCGCTTCAAGCGCCGGCTTATAGCCACAGCAAACAGCCTGAAGAAAAAGCAACAACAGCTTCGAGCTGATCAAGATCTGCTAGCGGACAGATGGACTGAAGTCCTGGCGGCCGAGGAATACGAACTCGAACGCCCAACCAAGAGTTACCCAAAGCGCAGGTTGCTACCCCAACTCGAGGAGGAAGCATTAAAACCCACGTCACCAGCGTATGATGCGGCTGATCGGCCACCTCGTGGCCGAGACAGAGGGACATATCAGCCCGAAGTCCAGCCCGGACCCCGTCGCCAGACAAACAAAAACACCAAGGCCCGGGGCAACACGCGGGACCTGCGAGACGTATTGGAAAACAAAGCAGGACATACAAGATCGATCTACGGATCACGGGGTCGCGCCCCAACGCGTGACTACAATTGTCACGCCGGATACACTAAAAGCAAATCCGGTCGGGCCGAATACAGCAGACAAGACTCGTATGAACTGCGTCGTGACATAGCCCGGCACAGAGGCGCCGCACACCCCCTATGCTTCACCGATGAAGTAATGGATCATGAATTCCCAGAAGGATTCAAACCCGTGAACATTGAGTCATACGATGGCACAACAGACCCCGCGGTATGGATTGAGGATTTCCTCCTCCACATCCACATGGCCCGCAGTGACGATCTACATGCCATCAAGTACCTCCCACTAAAACTCAAAGGACCAGCTCGGCATTGGTTGAATAGCCTGCCAGCAAACTCCATTGGCAGTTGGGAAAATTTGGAAGATGCATTCCTTGACAACTTCCAGGGCACTTATGTGCGACCACCAGATGCTGATGACCTGAGCCACATAACCCAACAGCCTGGGGAATCGGCCAGGAAATTCTGGACTCGATTCTTAACTAAAAAGAATCAAACCGTCGACTGTCCGGATGCCCAGGCCTTAGCGGCATTTAAACATAACATCAGGGACGAGTGGCTCGCCCGACACCTCGGCCAAGAGAAGCCGAAGTCCATGGCAGACCTCACGACACTCATGACCCGCTTTTGCGCGGGCGAGGACAGCTGGCTGGCTCGTAGCAACAACACATCAAGGAATCCTGGCACTTCATATGCCAAAGATACTAATGGCAGACCACGTCGTAACAGACACAAGCGCTGCAACAACGGCGATAACGCCGAAGACACGGCAATCAATGCCGGATTCAGTGGCTCTAAATCCGGTAAGCGGAAAAAGCCATTCAAAAGAAGTACTCCGGGCCCGTCCAGTTTGGACCGCATACTCGATCGCTCGTGTCAAATTCATGGCACCCCCGACAAGCCAGCCAATCACACCAACAGAGAATGCTGGGTGTTCAAGCAGGGCGGCAAGTTGAATGCCGAAAACAAGGACAAGGGGCTGCATAGCGACGACGAGGAGGAGCCTCGGTCGCCGAACACAGGAGGACAGAAGAGATTCCCTCCACAAGTGAAAACGGTGAACATGATATACGCAACCCACATTCCCAAGAGGGAACGGAAGCGTGCACTAAGGGACGTCTATGCGATGGAGCCCGTCGCCCCAAAGTTCAACCCGTGGTCTTCTTGTCCGATCACCTTCGATCGCAGGGACCACCCCACTAGTATCCGTCATGGTGGATCTGCCGCATTGGTCCTTGAGCCCATCATTGACGGATTTCACCTCACTCGAGTCCTTATGGACGGTGGCAGCAGCCTGAACCTGCTCTATCAGGATACAGTGCGCAAAATGGGCATAGACCCCTCGAGGATCAAACCCACCAAAACCACCTTTAAAGGTGTCATCCCAGGTGTGGAGGCCTGTTGCACAGGCTCAATCACACTGGAAGTGGTTTTTGGGTCTCCGGACAACTTTCGAAGCGAGGAGTTAATCTTCGATATCGTCCCCTTTCGCAGCGGCTATCACGCGCTGCTCGGACGAACTGCATTTGCCAGATTCAATGTGGTACCGCATTATGCATACCTCAAACTCAAAATGCCAGGACCACGCGGGGTTATCACAGTTAATGGAAAAACAGAGCGCTCGCTCCGCACGGAGGAGCACACTGCGGCCCTCGCAGCAGAAGCGCAAAGCAGGCTTATTAGGCAAACCGCCAATTCGGCGAAAAAGACCCCGGACACCTTCAAGCGAGTCCGGAGTACCCCGTAGGCGGATCGACAGGCACGTTTTGAGCTCGACTAGCAATTCGGCCTCCGTCCTAGTCCCAGTCAAGTGGCGAAATTGGTGCCATGCGCACATAACTACACACTCAAGATACCATGGGCATAGGCGAAGGCACCACTACGGAATGTCCCACAATGCGGCTCAACCGCCCCAGGGGTTGTATACCTTTATCATTTTCTCTCTTTTAGGACCTTACTCTCTGGAAGGCCTTTCCAGCAGTCTAATTGTTGGACTCATCGCGGTAAGGAAATACCAAGGAAGCAAGACGGTCTGACATACAAGGGAATCCCCAGGTGGTCTCTGATAACGATCAAAATACCTGTTTTATATACCCGTACGCAACTTGCCCTTGGATAGGACATGTCAAATGGCCCCATTTTTTGCTTATTGCACTACTTGTATCCGTACGCGTTGACGTATTATTTAATAACAATGCATAGCGTTAGCCTATTATTGCATTCCCCTTTCTTCTTTTTTTCTTGTCTGCCTATTTACGACAAATTGCACCCGTATATTCTGGTACGACCAGTGCGCCAGGGGCTTCAGTATACCCCATAACACGGCGTGTGAAGTCCGAACACTTGACAGTGCGGCACCCCGAACTTATAGCATTATATGCATCAGCTCCGAATCATGTCTTGGGTCAATAGTTGGGTTTGCCCGGCTCCCATGTTTTGGTACCTTACGTTCCGCAATATCGGCTAAGATAGCACTGGGAGAACTACTGTGATTGTGTCCCGGTTCTTCCGGACGAGCACCTCAGTAGAGAAAGCCGAAAACTAACTGTCATGATGAGGCGAGAGCTGGTCGCTGTTCGAGAGGTCTCAAGTCCTTAAAGACTTTTTCCGCTTCGGGCGAGGAGTCGGCCTTGCCCGACTTAGGCGTGTATAGCGCCCCAAATTCGGCCTTCCGAATACTAGGGGCTTCGCCAAAATTTAAAATTGTAGACTTCTATGGCTAAGTGAGAGTGATAAAGCTTTATAGTCCGATTGCCTGGTTCGCTGTGCTGAACACCTCCTTCGAAGGACCCAAAATTGGGATAAAGAGTGCTCAGGTTTATCCCGAACACCTCAGTACTAGTTACATGGGGGCAGAAGCCGACGACTGGCCAACTCTCAGATTTCATAAACGGCCGCACAGAAGGTAATATTTTAAATTAACAAGCGTTTCATAGCGCAAATGAACTTGTTTCATATTACAGGATCACATGAGTACATTCATTCGAATATTACATCCTTAGCACATTCCTCCGCCACAAGGCGAGCACCCTTCAGGACACTGTCATAATACATTTCGGGGTGGCGATGCTCCTTGCCTTCCGGCGGCCCCTCCTTCACTAGCTTTGCGGCGCCCCGCTTCGCCCAGTGCACCTTCGCCCGGGCAAAAGCCCTGCGCGCACCCTCGATGCAGACGGACTGCTTTATGACTTCAAGCCGTGGGCAGGCATTCACAAGCCGCCTCACCAGGCCGAAGTAGCTATCAGGCAGGGGCTCGCCAGGCCACATCCGGACTATAAGACCCTTCATGGCCTGTTCGGACGCCTTGTGGAGCTCGACCAGTTGCTTCAGCTGGTCGCTCAAGGGCATTGGGTGTTCGGTCCCAGTATACTGAGACCAGAACAACTTCTCCGTCGAGTTCCCCTCCTCAGCCCGGTAGAACTCGGCGGCATCCGACACGCTGCGGGGTAGATCTGCGAACGCTCCTGGAGAGCTCCGAACTCGGGTAAGTAAAAATAAAGTTTCCTTCACATGCTTGCTTTGCATAACGAATGCCTTACCCGCCGCTATCTTCTTAACCGCCTCAATTTCCGGAGGGCCTTTTGGGCTTCGTCCTTGGCATGTTGTGCGCTTTCGAGGGCCTTTGCAAGCTCGGACTCTTGCGTCTTAGAGTCAAGCTCCAAGGACTCGTGTTTTTTGGCGAGAGCCTGGAGCTCTTGCTGCACCTCGCCTACCCGGGCTTCTTGCTTTTCTCGCTCGATGCGCTCCTTGGCCACTTTGTCTTTGGCCTCGGATAGCGCCTTCTGCAGGGCCGCCACTTCGGTCGTGGCCCCTAGCAAAATTCATGACGATCCTATTATTCTAAAACCAATTTTTTTTATACAGACAGGGTATTACTTACCTTTGTTCTCTTCGAGCTGCCTCTTGGTAAGGCCGAGCTCTTCCTTGGACCGCTCAAGGTCCTGCTTCAGTGCAGCGACCTCCGCAGTACGTGCGGCAGCGGCTAGCAGTGAAGCCTGCATATGCACATAGACATATTCCGATTAGACTCCTGCGGTTATTATTTGATCCTCTATTCGGCCTTTCTTCGCGAACGCCAAACAGAGCATCAGGGGCTACTGTCTATGCGGTAATATTCTCTTATAATCTGGTTACTTACCTCAAAGCCTGTTAGGAGGCTGGCACAGGCTTCAGTCAGTCCGCTCTTGGCGGACTGAACCTTCTCGATCACCACACTCATGATAGTGCGGTGCTCTTCATCGTTGGAAGTGCCGCGAAGCGCTTCCAGCAAGTTGTCCGATGCCTCTGGATGGACAGAGGCCATCGGCACAGGCGGCTTGCCCCTCTTAGCGAGGGGTCGCCTGACAGAGTCCGGAACCACTAGAGGTTCCGGCGCAGTATTCGGCTGGGGGCCGAATTTGCTGCCCCCGTCATCGGAGCCCATGGGAGTCTTGCTCCCCTTGCGCCCAGTGTCCGGAACGTCGCCTTGAGGCGCCTCCAGGACTACCTCCCCTTGGTTCGGTGCCCTTTGAGACAACACCTCGACATTGTCCGTACGGCGAGGGGAGGAGGCGGTCGGAAGTGAATCGCTGTTCAGGTCCGACGGGCCCAAAGAATCATCCGACAAGGATACGTCGATGTGGGCTCGGGAGGGGCTGCATTATCGCGCGCAGCGTGATAAGAAACAGTACAATAAGACGTACCATGAATTATTATGGTATTCGGATACTTACGACTTCGCCAGGGGCTTGTCCCTAGGCAACCACTCGTCATCGCTATAGGCGGCCGTCGTGGAGCAGTCCGGGAGGAGGGTCCTTCCCTTCTTGGACCCTTCGGCCTCCCCGGATGGGGCGGCCTTCCTTTTCTTGTCTCCCACGGCAGGCGGGGAGAACTTTCCTCTTCCTCCTCCTCGTTTTCGTGGGAGGAGTGCGCCTCGGTGTTTTTGGACGATGAGTCCGATATAACCTTGCGCCAGAGACCCTTCCTGGTCCCCGTGGCCTTCTTCTTGGCCTTCTTCGCCGGCACCTCATAAGGCGCCGGAACCAGCATCTCCGTTAGGAGAGCATCTGCTGGATCTTCGGGCAGGGGGGCTGGACAGTCGATCTGCTCCGTTGTCGCTACCAGTCCTGTTAAAGGGCGTGGAGGCTTAGATCCCGCGCATGGTTAAACTGGGGAAAATGAACATCTTATGAGATATAAAGACTTACCGGATTGGCAGGGCGCTTTGCGCTGAGTCCGTGGTCGTCGGTAAGGGGAGGAGGTACCTCGGCGCCCTTGAACAGCACCTTCCAGACATCCTTGTGCGTCGTGTCGAAGAGCTCTCGCAGCGTCTGGTGCACGGCCGGGTCGAACTCCCACAAACTGAATGCCCATCTTTGACACGGGAGGATCCGGCGGAAGAGCATGACTTGGACCACGTTGACGAGCTTGATTTTCTTGCTCATCATGTTTTTGACGCAGGTCTGGAGTCTGGTCAGCTCTACCGAGGAACCCCAGGATAGGCCCTTCTCTTTCCAGGAGGTGAGCGGCATGGGGATTCCGGATCGGAATTCGGGGGCCGCCACCCAGTTGGTGTCGTGCGGCTCGGTGATGTAGAACCACCCCGATTGCCACCCCTTTATGGTCTCCACGTAGGAGCCTTCGAGCCAGGTGACTTTGGGCATTTTGCCCACCATGGCACCTCCGCACTCCGCTTGCTGGCCGACCACCACCTTCGGTTTAACATTGAAGGTTTTTAGCCACAGGCCGAAGTGGGGCTTGATGCGGAGGAAGGCCTCGCACACGACGATAAACGCCGAGATGTTGAGAATGAAATTGGGGGCCAGATCGTGAAGTCCAGCCCGTAGTAGAACATGAGCCCGCGGACAAACGGGTGGAGGGGAAATCCCAGTCCGCGGACAAAGTGGGTAAGAAAAACCACCCTCTCATGGGGTTCTGGAGTAGGGACGATCTGCCCCGCATCTGGCAGCCGGTGTGCGATATCCGCGGCCAGATATCCGGCTCTCTGTAGCTTTGTGATGTCCTCCTCTGTACCGGAGGAGACCATCCATTTGCCTCCCGCTCCGAACATGCTTGGAGTGGTTTGAGGAGAAAATGCGAACTTGGGTGCTGGAGCTCGAGTGCGCAAGAATGGATGAGCAAGGAGGAAGAAGGCATGGGTGAAAAAGAGGAATCCTCGTCCCTTTATAAGGGCGGAAGAAACTATGCACCTCCCCACCTGCCTGGTAAACTCGCTTATTCCCTAAGCGTCGTAATTGATGGCGTGGTTGGGTTACCCACACCCGTATTGATGAGAATCCCGTGATAAGGGGACACGATCTCTGCTTCGACAAGACGTGCCAAGGAAACCGCCTCGCAATATGTGCAGTAGCTGGTTGAGAAAAACGGTTCGAATAATGACCGGGCCGTGGTGTGATGTCACGCTGCAGAATATGTCAGCAGATTAGATTTGTGGAAATATTATTCTCTCTATGGTAGTATGTGGAATTTGTTTGCAGAGCCAGACACTATCCTTGTGTTCAAAATCTTCTATGGTATATTCGGAGGAGGAACCCGCCTTGCAATGCCGAGGACAATCTGCACGCCGGACTCATCGTCATTGAAGCCTGGTTCAGGGGCTACTGAGGGAGTCCTGGATTAGGGGGTCCTCGGACAGCCGAACTATATCCTTTGGCCGGACTGTTGGACTATGAAGATACAAGATTGAAGACTCCGTCCCGTGTCCGGATGGGACTCTCTTTGGCGTGGAAGGCAAGCTTGGCAATACGGATATGTAGATCTCCTCCCTTGTAACCGACTCTGTGTAACCCTAGCCCCCTCCGGTGTCTATATAAACCGGAGGGTTTAGTCCGTAGGACAACAACAATCATACCATAGGCTAGCTTCTAGGGTTTAGCCTCTACGATCTCGTGGTAGATCAACTCTTGTAATACTCATATCATCAAGATCAATCAAGCAGGAAGTAGGGTATTACCTCCATCGAGAGGGCCCGACCTTGGGTAAACATCATGTCCCCTGCCTCCTGTTACCATCCGCCTTAGACGCACAGTTCGGGACCCCCTACCCGAGGTCCGCCGGTTTTGACACCGACAGTCGAACCCAAATCGGAGAAATGTGTCTTCATAGGATACCCAAAGGAAACTGTTGGGTACACCTTCTATCACAGATCCGAAGGCAAGATATTCATTGCTAAGAATGTATCCTTTCTAGAGAAGGAGTTTCTCTCGAAAGAAGTGAGTGGGAGGAAAGTAGAACTTGATGAGGTAATTGTACCTTCTCCCGAATTGGAAAGTAGTTCATCATAGAAATCAGTTCCAGTGATTCCTACAACAATTAGTGAGGAAGTTAATGATGATGATCATGAAACTTCAGATCAAATTACTACCGAACCTCGTAGGTCAACCAGAGTACGGTCCGCACCAGAGTGGTACAGTAATCCTGTTCTGAAAGTCATGTTACTAGACCATGATGAACCTACGAACTATGAGGAAGCGATGATGAGCCCAGATTCTGCGAAATGGCTTGAAGCCATGAAATCTGAGATGGGATCCATGTATGAGAACAAAGTGTGGACTTTGGTTGACTTGCCCGATGATCGGCAAGCCATAGAGAATAAATGGATCTTTGAGAAGAAGACTAACGCTGGCGGTAATGTTACTGTCTACAAAGCTCGACTTGTTCCGAAAGGTTTTCGACAAGTTCAAGGAGTTGACTATGATGAGACCTTCTCACCCATAGCGATGCTTAAATCTTTCTGAATCATGTTTGCAATTGCCGCATTTTATGATTATGAGATTTGGCAAATGGATGTCAAAACTGCATTCCTTAATGGATATCTTAAATAAGAGTTGTATATGATGCAACCTGAAGGTTTTGTCGATCCTAAAGGTGCTAACAAAGTGTGCAAGCTCCAGCGATCCATTTATGGACTGGTGCAAGCCTCTCGGAGTTGGAATATACGCTTTCATAGTGTGATCAAAGCATATGGTTTTATACAGACTTTTGGAGAAGCCTGTATTTACAAGAAAGTGAGTGGGAGCTCTGTACCATTTCTAATATTATATGTGGATGACACCTTGTTGATTGGAAATAATGCAGAATTTCTGGATAGCATAAAAGGATACTTGAACAAGAATTTTTCAATGAAAGACCTCGGTGAAGCTGCTTATATATTGGGCATCAAGATATATAGAGATAGATCAAGACGCTTCATTGGACTTTCACAAAGCACATACCTTGATAAAGTTTTGAAGAACTTCAAAATGGATCAGTCAAAGAAAGGGTTCTTGCCTATGTTACAAGGTGTGAAGTTGAATCAGACTCAATGCCCGACCACTGCAGAAGATAGAGAGAAAATGAAGTTCATTCCCTATGCCTCAGCCATAGGTTCTATCATGTATGCAATGTTTTGTACCAGACCTGATGTGTGCCTTGCTATAAGTTTAGCAGGGAGGTACCAAAGTAATCCAGGAGTAGATCATTGGGCAACCGTCAAGAACATCCTGAAATACCTGAAAAGGACTAAGGATATGTTTCTCGTTTATGCAGGTGACAAAGAGCTTGTCGTAAATGGTGACGTCGATGCAAGCTTTGACACTGATCCGGATGACTCTAAGTCGCAAACTGGATACGTATTTATATTGAATGGTGGAGCTGTAAGTTGGTGCAGTTCCAAATAGAGCGTCGTGGCGGGATCTACGTGTGAAGCGGAATACATAGCTGCTTCGGAAGCAGCAAATGAAGGAGTCTGGATGAAGGAGTTCATATCCGATCTAGGTGTAATACCTAGTGCATCGGGTCCAATGAAAATCTTTTGTGACAATACTGGAGCAATTGCCTTGGCGAAGGAATCCAGATTTCACAAGAGAACCAAACACATCAAGAGACGCTTCAATTCCATCCACGATCAAGTCAAGGAGGGAGACATAGAGATTTGCTAGATACATACGGATCTGAATGTTGCAGACCCATTGACTAAGCCTCTTCCACGAGCAAAACATGATCAGCACCAAGACTCCATGGGTGTTAGAATCATTACTATGTAATCTAGATTATTGACTCTAGTGCAAGTGGGAGACTGAAGGAAATATGCCCTAGAGGCAATAATAAAGTTGTTATTTATATTTCCTTATATCATGATAAATGTTTATTATTCATGCTAGAATTGTATTAACCGGAAACTTAGTACATGTGTGAATACATAGACAAAATAGAGTGTCCCTAGTATGCCTCTACTTGACTAGCTCGTTAATCAAAGATGGTTAAGTTTCCTAACCATAGACATGTGTTGTCATTTGATGAATGGGATCACATCATTAGAGAATGATGTGATGGACAAGACCCATCCGTTAGCTTAGCATTATGATCATTTAGTTTTATTGCTATTGCTTTCTTCATGACTTATACATATTCCTCTGACTATGAGATTACGCAACTCCCGAATACCGGAGGAACACTTTGTGTGCTATCAAACGTCACAACGTAACTGGGTGATTATAAAGATGCTCTACAGGTATCTCCGAAGGTGTTTGTTGAGCTGGCATAGATCAAGATTAGGATTTGTCACTCCGTGTATCGGAGAGGTATCTCTGGGCCCTCTCGGTATTGCACATCACTATAAGCCTTGCAAGCAATGTGACTAATGAGTTAGTTGCGGGATGATGCATTACGGAACAAGTAAAGAGACTTGCCGGTAACGAGATTGAACTAGGTATGATGATACTGATGATCGAATCTCAGGCAAGTAACATACCGATGACAAAGGGAATGACGTAGGTTGTTATGCGGTTTGATCGATAAAGATCTTCATAGAATATGTAGGAACCAATATGAGCATCCAGGTTCCGCTATTGGTTATTGACCGGAGATGTGTCTCGGTCATGTCTACATAGTTCTCGAACCCGTAGGGTCCGCACGCTTAACGTTCAATGATGATTTGTATTATGAGTTATGTGTTTTGGTGACCAAAGTGTGTTTGGAGTCTCGGATGAGATCACGGACATGACTAGGAGTCTCGAAATGGTCGAGAGGTAAAGATTCATATATTGGAAGGTTGTATTCGGACATCGGAATGGTTCCGAGTGATTCGGGTATTTTACCGGAGTACCGAGGGGTTACCAGAACCCCCCGGGGAAGTGTTGGGCCAACATGGGCCTAAGGGAGAGAGAGGGAAGCCCGCGGGAGGGGGGGTGGCGCGCGCCCCCCCTCCTAGGGAGTCGAAATAGGACAAGGAGGAGGGGGCGCGGCCCCCCTTCCCTTTCCCTCTCCCTCTCCTTCCTTTTCCCTCCGGTGGAGAAAGGAAAAGGGGGGGCGAATCCTACTTGGACTAGGAGTCCAAGTAGGACTCCCCCCTTGACGCGCCCCTCCTGGCCGCCGGCCTCCTCCTCCCCTCCTTTATATACGGGGGGCGGGGGCACCCCAAAGGCACACCAAGAATTCTCTTAGCCGTGTGCGGTGCTCCCCTCCACAGTTTACTCCTCTGGTCATAGCGTCGTAGTGCTTAGGTGAAGCCCTACGCGGATCACATCACCATCACCGTCGACACGCCGCTGACAGAACTCTCCCTTGAACCTCTACTGGATCAACAGTTCGAGGGACGTCATCGAGCTGAATGTGTGCTGAACACGGAGGTGCCGTACGTTCGGTACTTGGATCGGTTGGATCGTGAAGACGTTCGACTACATCAACCGTGTTAATCTAACGCTTCCTGTTTCGGTCTACGAGAGTACGTGGACACACTCTCCCCGTTGCTATGCATCTCCTAGATAGATCTTGCGTGATCGTAGGATTTTTTTTGAAATTGCATGCTACGTTCCCCAACATTAATATGGTACGGTATCATGATATGATACCACACCCTATCTTTCCTCATTTAATTGTGTGCCACATCATCCAAAAAGTCTAGTTGGCATGTATGATACTGCTTATGATACTCCCATTATGACCAGCCTTAGTGATAAGTCTCCAGGCCTGTCTAAAAAGAAGTGCTTGATTGAACATATGAAAATCCCAGAAACCTAAGCCACCCGACGCTTTGGATGTAACAAATTCCCACATGCCTTCTAGTGAACATTTCGATGACCTTTCTTGGAGCCCCAATAAAAGTTTCTCATGATCTGACTTAAGTCATCATGTACTGAGAAGGAGAGTTTGAAAACACCCATAATATAAGTGGGGAGTGCCTGCATGCACAACTAATTTTATACCCAAAAGGGGAATGAGAGTTTAAAGCTGGGAGTTGTATTGAGATTAGACGTGGGATGAGTCATTTAATTCATGAATCTCTGTTTGACGCATGATAGGAAATATGTGTGAGAATTTAGGGGAAACGTTATTCTCTTAGTTAGTTCGTGAGGACTGACGAGAAAATAGAGCAGGAAAGATAACGTAAGTTGTGATGAAGGGTTAAGATGGACTCATCATAAATTCCCTTCCAACTCCCACCACTTCACTGTTAATAAAATGGTGGGAGTTGGAGTCTCAATTCCCATGCATAACCTCTTCTCATTTTTCACCCCCCTAACAAACAATACTAAGGTCATCTCCAATGTCATCCATCAAAAAAAACACGCAAAACGTCCGCTAGCGATGTTAGCAGGGCTGGGCATCCAACCTGATGCATTAAATGTCCGCTCCTTTTTTTAGAAAAAAATAGAAGAAAGCTCAACCGCACTTTTAAATCCTAATAAAAGCGCTCGATGTTTAACAAGTTTTTAAAATTCATCGATCCTAAATTCTACATACTCTTCAAAAGCGGTCTACATCTCAAGTTTTCTCTCCTCAAGCTTGACCGACGGTGCACACCCAGCCTATTGCGACCGCACCAGCCTGACACTAGGCGAGGACAGTGATAGGCGGGTCTGGTCTCCCCATCGCGCGCGGGTCTCACTCGCGGGCACCACCGAAGTCACCCCAAGACAGTGCCCTTGGGCGCGCCTACGGCCCATCAATCATGGGCCGTCGAGGCAGATCGGACAACGCGGAGATCCCTAAGGGTGGTGCACGTGACAAGCCACGCCGAAACGGGCGACATGGAGGGCACTCTCGCCCTAGAAGGCCCCAAGAGGCGGGTACTCCAACATCATTTATAGGAGTAATGAGCAAGGCCAGGCCGGCAAAATCAAAGGCCCTGTGCCAAACTTTAAAACGGGGCCTCACGTGGACGCCAGCGGCCCAACTCCATGCGAGGCCGAGGCCCAGCGCTCAGGAAGAGCATTTTGTTTTTGAGAAATACATACTGAGCCTATATAAAAACTTGGGGCCTCTAAAATTTATGGGCGCTATGCGGGCCGCACACTTTGCACACCTATGGGCCCGGCCCTGGTAATGAGCAGGACAATGACCACCGTCACCAGCCTTCTCAGAGCCATCAAAGATGATGGTCTCTGACTCCTGGGTGTCTGAATAGTATGGCATGTTGGGAATCGTAGCATAATTTAAAATTTTACTACGCTCACCAAGATGCATCTATGGAGTATACTAGCAACGAGGGGAAAGGAGTGCATCTACATACCCATGTAGATCGCGAGCGGAAGCGTTCCAATGAACGTGGATGACGGAGTCGTACTCGCCGTGATCCAAATCACCGATGACTGAGTGCCGAACGGACGGCACCTCCGCGTTCAACACACGTACGGTGCAGCGACGTCTCCTCCTTCTTGATCCAGCAAGGGGGAAGGAGAGGTTGATGGAGATCCAGCAGCACGACGGCGTGGTGGTGGATGTAGCGGGTCTCCGGCAGGGCTTCGCCGAGCTTCTGTGAGAGAGAGAGAGAGAGAGAGAGAGAGAGAGAGAGAGAGAGAGAGAGAGAGGTGTTGCAGGGGAGGAGGGAGGCGCCCAAGGCTGTAGGTTGCTGCCCTCCCTCCCCCCCCTTTATATAGGCCCCCTGGGGGGGCGCCGGCCCTAGAGATGGGATCTCATGGGGGGGCGGCGGCCAAAGGGGGGAAGGGGTTGCCTTGCCCCCCAAGGCAAGGGGGAAGCCCCCCACCCAACCCTAGGCGCATGGGGGAAGGCCCAAGGGGGGCGCCCCAGCCCACTAAGGGCTGGTTCCCTTCCACTTTCAGCCCATGGGGCCCTCCGGGATAGGTGGACCCACCCGATGGACCCCCGGGACCCTTCCGGTGGTCCCGGTACAATACCGGTAACCCCCGAAACTTTCCCGGTGGCCGAAACTGGACTTCCTATATATAATTCTTCACCTCCGGACTATTCCGGAACCTCTCGTGACGTCCGGGATCTCATCCGGGACTCCGAACAACTTTCGGGTTTCTGCATACATATATCTCTACAACCCTAGCGTCACCGAACCTTAAGTGTGTAGACCCTACGGGTTCGGGAGACATGCAGACATGACCGAGACGCCTCTCCGGTCAATAACCAACAGCGGGATCTGGATACCCATGTTGGCTCCCACATGTTCCACGATGATCTCATCGGATGAACCACGGTGTCGAGGATTCAATCAATCCCGTATACAATTCCCTTTGTCAATCGGTATGTTACTTGCCCGAGATTCGATCGTCGGTATCCCAATACCTTGTTCAATCTCGTTACCGGCAAGTCTCTTTACTCGTACCGCAATGCATGATCCCGTGACTAACGCCTTAGTCACATAGAGCTCATTATGATGATGCATTACCGAGTGGGCCCAGAGATACCTCTCCGTCACACGGAGTGACAAATCCCAGTCTCGATCCGTGCCAACCTAACAGACACTTTCGGAGATACCCGTAGTGCACCTTTATAGTCACTCAGTTACGTTGTGACGTTTGGCACACCCAAAGCACTCCTAAGGTATCCGGGAGTTGCACGATCTCATGGTCTAAGGAAAAGATACTTGACATTGGAAAAGCTCTAGCAAATGAAACTACACGATCTTTAATGCTATGCTTATGATTGGGTCCTGTCCATCACATCATTCTCCTAATGATGTGATCCCGTTATCAATGACATCCAATGCCCATAGTCAGGAAACCATGACTATCTGTTGATCAACGAGCTAGTCAACTAGAGGCTTACTAGGGACACGTTGTGGTCTATGTATTCACACATGTATTACGATTTCCGGACAATACAATTATAGCATGAACAATAGACGATTATCATGAACAAAGAAATATAATAATAACCATTTATTATTGCCTCTAGGGCATATTTCCAACATGGCATAGGCGAACCAAGAGGCTCATTGGATCCCATGTCATGCTTGCGAGTAACCAGACACCATGAGAAGATTGTATGCATCTAAGAGTAGTTCTTAATAGGAGTGGTGAGAATCCCAGCATCCTTGGGGTGGTCCTCAGAAAGAAACAAAACTTTGTTAGTTTTGATTGGCATGTTAGAGAAGCGAAACAAGTGTTATGCTAGCTAATCGTAATGTGGCATTAATACTGCACTAGTGCAGAACCGGGCTTTAGCGCCGGTTCGTAAGGGCCTTTAGTGCCGGTTCTACAATCGGCACTAAAGAGTGGAGACTAAAGCCCCCCCCTTTACTACCGGTTCGGCACGAACCGGCGCTAAAGTGCCACCACGTGGCACGAGCCAGGCCCGGGTGCTGGTAGACCATTAGTACCGGTTGGTAGCACCAACCGGTACTAAATGTTTGGGGGGGTTTGGTTTTAATTTTTATTTTTCCATTAATTTTGTGTTTTCCATTTAATTCTTTTTTGTTTGCTGGTATTTTACGATACTACATATTGTACACGTTATGCATATATATATAAATAGATTTTCTCGTAGAACCGATCATTAATTATATTCACACAACCACCATTAATTATATTCACACATACACATGTATATATATATATATACAATTTCTCCTACATGTTGCCTTGGTGCCTTCGGAGCACGATGACAAGTGGTTCATGGGGGCGGTAGCGGGTAATAGTATTCTCCTTTGGGATCTATGACCTGGTCGAGCAAAAATCCCGCTATTTCCTCTTGAAGTGCTAGTATGCGCTCCATTGTTAGGAGCTGCTCCCGCACCTCTCTGAACTGTTAAGAAGGAGATCAATATGCATGTGTATTAGTTGTGTGACTAGATATCGATAATGGTGTAAAAATTGTGAATAGTGTTCTGACAAACGTACCCAGTCCTGTCTTTGAGATATGCTCCTTTTGGACGCCATCATGCAAATGTTCTCGCAAACGTAGAATGCACACAGATCAGTCCCCAGCGCCTGCTTCAGGGCCTTTACGAGAATTGAATTTAATCAGGTAATAATTAATCAAGCATGATAATTAATTGATGGTATTGAAATAAGAATTAAAGAGATGGTAGCTAGCTAGCTAGTACTACTTAATTACTTACCTTGGGTCGATACCAAAACAACTTTTCTGGCCATTTTCCTGGAGTCACCTTGATGAACTTTGCCCAAGCCCTGCCCGCCGGCAAAGAAAATTAATAAAGGGGTTATTAAATAGTTCATATCAGGAAATGACGAACTAAATAGGCCGAGATATAGTTAATAATGATTGAAATTGCATGTTGACTATCCCCTTCACGATGTTGTAGTCACTTTCTTTTTTAAGTAGTGAGTCCAGTACTTCAACTTTTCCTTCTTCAACTTTAATGTCTAACAAGATCCAGTGGTACCTGCATGCGCATACGTTTGCATGTATAAATTAAGCGGGCATGTGCATAACACGAATCAACTAACCCTAAACCCTGTACACTTATTAACATCTAGCTAGTAAGCAAAGACAGAATTTGTAGTACAAGACAGTGTGACTCACTCGAAGTTGTAAGGAAGTAGTATATCTTCATTGGTATTGAGGCGCTTCAAGAACTCTAGCATTTTATTCTCTACATCTTGTCTATACAATTCCAATTTCCATGTGTATTCATTAACGGTATTTGGGTCAATGAACCCAATGTCATAGCGTCCAGCTTTTTTCATTTCAGAGATCTTCATCCTGCATAATACCACAGAAAAGAATATAGTGAGCATAATTACAGGTAATGATCGATCAATGAGCACTAAAACTAGCTTGAGACTTAAATTACAGAAAGAAATCACTTACAGACAATAGCAACTGATGAGAGATTTGTCGAGTGCATCTTGATTGAATAACTGAAATAGTTCTGAATACTCAACGAACACAGCTAGCTTATGGAAGTAATGATCTTCCTCGACTTTCACCATGAGGGACTCTCCATTGGAAATCTTGGTAATTGTTACCTCTTGAGCACTGCGTTGGTTTTCCCTTGAAGAGGAAAGGGTGATGCAGCAAAGTAGTGTAAGTATTTCCCTCAGTTTTTGAGAACCAGGTATCAATCCAGTAGGAGGCCACGCACGAGTCCCTCACATCTACACAAACAAATAGATCCTCGCAACCAACGCGATAAGGGGTTGTCAATCCCTACACGGTCACTTACGAGAGTGAGATCTGATAGATATAATAAGATAATATTTTTGGAATTTTTATGATAAAGATGCAAAGTAAAGAAAGTAAAATAAAAACGGCTCCAGAAATAGCTTGTTGTCGAGAGATTAAATATGATGGAAAATAGACCCGGGGGCCATAGGTTTCACTAGTGGCTTCTCTCAAGAGCATACTTATTACGGTGGGTGAACAAATTACTGTTGAGCAATTGACAGAATTCAGCATAGTTATGAGAATATCTAGGTATGGTAATGTATATAGGCATCACGTCCGAGACAAGTAGACCGTCTCCTGCCTGCATCTACTACTATTACTCCACACATCGACCGCTATCCAGCATGCATCTAGAGTATTAAGTTCATAAGAACAGAGTAACGCTTTAAGCAAGATGACATGATGTAGAGGAATAAACTCATGCAATATGATATAAACCCCATCTTGTTATCCTCGATGGCAACAATACAATATGTGCCTTGCTGCCCCTACTGTCACTGGGAAAGGACACCACAAGATTGAACCCAAAGCTAAGCACTTCTCCCATTGCAAGAAAGATCAATCTAGTAGGCCAGACCAAACTGATAATTCAAAGAGACTTGCAAAGATAACCAATCATACATAAAAGAATTCAGAGAAGATTCAAATATTGTTCATAGATAAACTTGATCATAAACCCACAATTCATCGGTCTCAACAAACACACCGCAAAAGAAGATTACATCGAATAGATCTCCACAAGAGAGGGGGAGAACATTGTACTGAGATCCAAAAAGAGAGAAGAAGCCATCTAGCTAATAACTATGGACCCGAAGGTCTGAGGTAAACTACTCACACATCATCGGAGAGGCTATGGTGTTGATGTAGAAACCCTCCTTGATCGATGCCCCCTCCGGCGGAGCTCCGGAACAGCCCCCAAGATGGGATCTCACGGGTACAGAAGGTTGCGGTGGTGGAATTAGGTTTTTGGCTCCGTATCTGGTAGTTTGGGGGTACGTAGGTATATATAGGAGGAACACTACTAGAATCTGGCATTTTGCCGTCTGCCTCCTCTTTGCCGTCCGCCAACTGACGGCAAAGAGCCTCTTTGCCGTCCGCTTCCACAAAGCGGACATCAAAGAAAGGGCTGATGGCAAAAAGTGTATTTGCCGTCAGCTGCTTCTTTGCCGTCAGCAAGCTCACGGCAATGAGCTGGAAAGCAGACGGCAAAGAGCCAGGTGGGCCCCACAGCGCACGGCTTGGCTAGGTCAGCCTATTTGCCGTCAGCGAAATCTTTGTCGTCCGCCTGCCTGTCCTTTACCGTCCGCTGGCGGACGGCAAAGAAAGGGCCCAGCTAATGGCCGTCTCCCCTTCTGCTATGCGCGCCCTTTGCCGTCCGCGAGCGGACGGCAAAGAACGTGCCCCCACTAATTAGTAACGGACACCCCACCCCAATTGCTCTCTCCCCTCACTCTCACCCCCTCTCCACCCCGCGCCCCCACTCAACCGCGCCCGCACCGCCGCCGTCGAGCACCGCCGCCGCCCCACCCCGCCGCCCCGGAGCCCTGCGGCCTCGTCGCCACCACGGCCCGGCACCCCCTCCGCCCGGCCACCGCCCGGACGCTGCCGCCGCCCCACCCCACCGCCCCGGAGCCGTGCGGCCCCGTCGCCACCACCGCCCGACGCCTCCCCCGCCCGGCCAGCGCCACCCCGCCGCCCCAGAGCTGTGGCCCCGTCGCCACCATCGCCCGGCCAGCGCCCCTCCGTCGGCGAGCAACCCCACCGCCCGGCGCCCCTGGGCCCTGCCAGCGTGCCACAGGCCTCCCACCCCTGCCGCAGGTGAGCCCCGGTCGCACCCCTCTTCTCCTTTTTTTCTTCTGTTTTTTCTGTTTTTTAGTTTAGATTACTTTTAGTTTAGTTTTAGATTTAGTTTAGATTAGATTACTTTTAGTTTGGTTTTATATTTAGTTTAGTTTAGATTACTTTTAGTTTGGTCTTAGGTTTAGTTTAGTTTTAGGTTTATGTTTAGTAATGAAAAAAACTAAGAATAATTAGAAGAAGAGGAGGAGAAGAAGAATAGCTAGGTTTAGGTGTAGTTTTTTCCTGTTTTGTTTTAGGTTACTTAGTGCTAGGTTTAAGAAGAGGAAAAAGGAGAAGAAGAAGAAGAAGAAGAAGAAGAAGAAGAAGAAGAAGAAGAAGAAGAAGAAGAAGAGGAGGAGGAGGAGGAGGAGAAGAAAGAAGAAGAAGAAGAAGAAGAAGAAGAAGAAGAAGAAGAAGAAGAAGAAGAAGAAGAAGAAGAAGAAGAAGAAGAAGAAGAAGAAGAAGAAGAAGAAGAAGAAGAAGAAGAAGAAGAAGAAGAAGAAGAAGAAGAAGAGGAAGAAAGAGGAGAGGAGGAGGAGGAGGAGAAAGCTAGAGGAGAGGAGGAGAAGAAGAAGACCACTGACACCCCGACCCCGACCACCGACACCCCGACACCTGACACCCCGACCACCGACACCCCGACCCCGACGACCGACACCCCCACCCCGATGCGACACCCCGACACGACACCCCGACCCCGACACGACACCCCGGCATGACACGACACCCCGGCACGACACGACACCCCGACCCCGACACCCCGACCCCGACCCCGACACCCTGACACCACACCCACCCTTACCCCGACTACCGACACCCTGACACCACACCCTGACCCACACCCCGACCCCGACCCCGACACCCTGACAGGGTCATATATTTGTGAATTATTAGTTAGGTCATATATTTTTCGATTTTGTTATGAAAACATCATATATAATTGTGTTGATCGGGTAGATTTAAATGTGCAGTTGTTTCATCGCTGCAAGGTTTGGTGGTCGACGACCTCGCCGTGCATTTGACGAGCGCTGCCCCTTCGTTCGTGGGTGAGCACAAATGACATGGCCTCCTCCCCCGTTAATTATTTGCTCTGTTCCGGTGTTCGTGCCGATGAAACTTGATAGCTAGCTATATATGTGTCTTGAATCATCAGTATGCGTAACCAATATGTGTCTCCCGTTCGAAAGCGTCATAGTTATAAATATGCATGCATTTGCATATTTATAACCTTGATTCTTTCGAATTGTCCAACGCTATCCATGGACAGCCCGAGTATGTTTAGATTGGGTTCGTTTTCCCATATGCTTTGCTCCGGATCTGACGCATAAGTTTCGTCAGTGCCTCCCCTGTTGTTCTCCGGGTACACATCCTCTCTGTTTATTGCAGAGACGTGTATCAGGAGAACAGCGGGGAGGTGCTGCCGAAATTTTGCGTAGGATCCGGAGCATAGCATGGGAAAATGAACCCAATCTAAACATACTCGGGTGGGATTAGGACCTATCATTACCTATTAGAGTGTAGGTTGCATGGACATAATAAAATTGACAAAGTAGATCAACTGATGAATATATACATGGTTTGCCGTCAGCGGCGGACGACAAAGGCCTGCCGTTAGCCACTTAACGGACTGACAGCGCAATTATTGCCGTCTGCTCTCTTTGCCGTCCGCTGCAGACGGCAAAGGGCCTTTGCCGTCAGCCGCCCAGAAGCAGACGGCAAAGTAGCTCTTTACCGTAGCCTACTTTGCCGGAGCCTTTTGCCGTCCGCGGTTGACGGCAAAGGCCTTTGCCGTCCGCCGTTCATGCCTTTGCCGTCCGCCGTGGCAGACGGCAAAATAGCTGATTCCTATAGTGGAAGGAGTACGTCGGTGGAGCAACAGGGGGCCCACGAGGGTGGAGGGCGCGCGCAGGGGGTAGGCGCCCCCCCTACCTCGTGCCCTCCTGGTTGATGTCTTGACGTAGGGTCCAAGTCCTCTGGATCACGTTCGTTCCGAAAATCACGTTCCCGAAGGTTTCATTCCGTTTGGACTCCGTTTGATATTCTTTTTCTGCGAAACTCTGAAATAGGCAAAAAAACAGCAATTCTGGGATGGGCCTCCGGTTAATACGTTAGTCCCAAAAATAATATAAAAGTGTATACTAAAGCCCAATAATGTCCAAAATAGAATATAATATAGCATGGAACAATCAAAAATTATAGATACGTTGGAGACATATCAGTAATGTTCATGTACCATTGATGCAATTCATACATTCTCGCTGGGAGGTTCTTGACCTCGTCTGGCTTGACGAAAGGTTGGCCCGGGACATATTTCCGTTTTATTTCCTCCTCTCTAAGCGGAGACATGGGCTCGATATCGAGGAGTTGTCCAACAGTGATCTTGAGCATTTCAGCCTGCATTATATGATCCTCGGTTATTACCACATTGCCCAGCTGGGGAACGTAAACGGTTTGCCCACAATAATATTGGGCGCGTGTACTCTCATGTGTTGTTGGCACAACAAGCGGGGGGATCAATTGCGCCGCCTGTTCTCCTAGCTGGGGAACGGTTTTCCCGCATTTTTTGACAGCTCCTTGTTGGCTCGAGCTCGAGCTCGCTTCTTTCTGTAGTCGTGCTCGATGTGCCTTCCTGATTTGGCGCTCATAGTCCGAGTCAACAGGCTTGGGAGCTGGTGGTCTAGCCATACGAATGAAGTGGTCAATCTTTTCCTCAGGCACTTTCTCCCTCGGCGGCGGTGCCGGTTTCGGTCCAAAATGGGCGTCCACTTGGGCCTTCACTATGGCATCGTTTTGCTCCTCGGTCATGTCGTAAGGCCTCTGAGGAAGAGGAGCGAGGCTTGGACCATATTTATATCGCTTGTCTCCGCCTGTACTTCCTGTACTACCTCGACTCGTACCGCTACGCACCATAGCTGCGGCGTGTCTCTTCTGCGATTGCTGAGGCGGCGGAGACGGCTGACGTGGCTGAGTTGGAGCAGGAGGAGTTGCCTGACGCTGTGCCGGACTTGAAGCAGGAGTCTGCTCACGCGTTCGTGGACTTGGAGGAGCGGGAGTCTGCTGACACGGTGGCGTACTTCGAGGAGGAGTCGGCTCACGCGTTCGTGGACTTGGAGGAGCGGGAGTCTACTGACTCGGTGGCGGACTTCGAGGAGGAGTCGGCAGACGCGGTGTCGGTGGACTTCGAAAGATGATGCAATCCTTTCTCCATAGGATGATACGATGTATGGCCTCTCCCAGTGTGTGCCCGTCGTCACCTCCGGGAATGTCAAGCTGTAGCCCCGAATATGGGTCCACCACCTCATCAACCAAGACACGAGCATAGCCCGCTGGAATCGGGGTGCAATGGAAGGTTGCTTCGGGGGTAATTGTAAAAGCAACGGCGTCCGCCACCTTCATGGATATGTTCTTCATTTTGAAGTGTAGCTCACAGTTAGTGTTCTCTATGATGTCATCCACAGGGTATGTATCCAGCAGTGCGTCGCCCGGGGCGGAACCAACGCTGCTTCTCGGCATGGATGGGACGGTGCTATCCAATGCTGGACGATCATCCGCTTGCTGCTGCCGCTGCTGAGACCCCCTTTCCTGGCTAAGTGAGTCGATCTGCTGCTGCTGCTACTGGAATTTGAGTGCCAAGTCCGCGTGCCTTGCTTCTAGGCCTTGAAGGCGTTCTGCGTCCTGCTTCCTCTGCTCCTCCTCCAGCTTCCTCTTCTTCTCCTCCTCCATCTTCTTTCTTGCACAGGTCATGTAGTCGTCGTTCAATTCCGAAAAGCCCTCATACCAGGGAATAACGCCCTTGCCTCGTGTTCTTCCCGGGTGTTCAGGATTTCCCAGGGCCCGTGTAAGCTCGTCGTTCTCTCTGTTGGGCGTGAACACCCCCTTTCGAGCATCTTCTATTGCGTCAAGTAACTTTTGTTTGGCTCCTTTTAGACTTGCCTTCTTCGAAACCAGGCCTGTCTTCGGGTCCAACGCCCCCCATGCGCATAGAACCAAGTTCTGCACCTGGGGGCCAGCTCCTAGTAACCGGAGTGACCCCTGCATCCTCCATCTCTTGCTCAGACTTATCCCACTTAGGCATTGCCACCGCATAGCCACCTGGCCCCAGCCTATGGAACTGCGTCTTTTTTGCGGCATTGGCCTTGTTTTTTCTCGACCGTTCCTTAGATAATTCTAATTCCTTGAATTTCACGAAAGCGGGCCAGTGTTCTCTTTGCTTCTCTAGTGTTCCCTTGAATTCTGGAGTCTTCCTTTCTGCAGCGAGGTAGTTGGCCCATACAGTTTTCTTGTGGGTGTTGAATGCAATTGCCATCTTCTTAAGAGCAGCGTCCTTGACTTTCTGCACATCTGCATCAGTGAAATAATCTGGTAGGGTGAAATGTTCCATCAGAGATTCCCAAAGATTTTGTTTTGCTCTGTCGTCGACCCAAGTAACATCTGGACGTTTAGTTTTTGGCTCTTTCCATTCTTGAATGGAGATCGGGAGTTGGTCCTTCACAAGAACTCCGCACTGACGAGTCCACTTGTTCGCAATGCTCTTAGGCGTGAGGGGTTCGCCATTAGCTTTGATGGAGTCGATGTTGTACTTTACACCCTCCTTCAACTTTTTGCCTGGGCCTCGCTTTGTCCTGCTGTCTGTAGAAGCAAATTTGCTCGATCCGGAGGACTGAAAGAAGAAAGATCGATTCGTTAATATATCTTCAAATAAAAAAACATGTGATGATCACCAGATGCCTTCTTATATAAATATACATCGCCGGTAGTCTTTGTTATTTCAAGATCAACATTGTCTGTGTCATCATAAACATTGTCTGCGTCATCATAATCATAATCATAGTTCATGACTTCATCAGCTCGGTCGTCGAGATCGAATATCTTATCATCACCCTCCCCGGTATTGTTCAGATATTGGGAGCTGTCATCTGCTTCATTCAGATCATCTAGCCTGCGAGGGCTGCATATGATCTCGAACAATTCCTCTTCTCTCTCTCTGTCGATATTGTCCGCCATAGCTTTTACTTAACTAATACAGAAGAAATATAAAACAATTTAGTATTCAAATTACAATGCATGGATGCAATCAATAAGGAAAAACTGAATCATATAGTACATAATATGCATCGTCTCGAATGATATATAATCTCGAGTACATCGTCTCGAATAATATATATAATCCCGAATACATCGTCTCGAATATTATATATCGAATACATCACTGGCTAGGTAGCTAATAAAGATTGAATACTACAGAAGAATCTAGGCCACTCGCGGTTCCTGGGATGCGGGCGGTGGACACCCAAAGAGAAGGAACCATCATAGGATCATATCTCCGGTCATCTGCCCAAAGAACCTGCCAGGTATTGGACGTCCATAGCAGCCATGTAGCGATGGACGTGCTCGTCCTCCTCCCTGACACGGCGACGCACCACCTCCGGCAGGGCCGACTCCCTCTGCACCGAATGTGGCCCACGCGAACGGCACCAAAGGAGATCAGGGTCGACGACGGGACCCGAGGCCGGGTTCCTCACCAAGCGGCGTGCCCCTCCAGGTAGCACCTCCCAGTGCCAGCCCGGCGGAGCCCAGTCCCGGACGTCGTCGCGAATGGGTCGACGGCGAGGATGCGGGCCGGGCATCGTCGAGAACAAATACTATATGCCCGCAAAAAGTAACATTTTTTAAATGATTGGATTGTGATAACTAAAATTCTATATGCAAATTCTAACAATTTGACATTAATCCAATTCATCTAGCTAAAACTAATTCTAAAATTTCTAAAATTTCTAACATTTCTATATATATAACTAACATTTCTATAATATTTCTATAACTAAATAACAGAAAAATTGCTAACATTTCTATAACTAAAAAACAGAAAAATTTATAACATTTATATATAACTAACATTTCTAATATTTCTATAACTAAAAAACAGAAAATTTTCTAACATTTCTATAGATATTTCTATAACTAAAAAATAGAAAAATTTCTATAACTAAAAAACTAAAAAAACAGTGTGTGTGTGGACATGGCGGCCGGGCCGGGCAGGAGCTCACTGGCGAGGCGCGGCGACGGGGGGCGGCGACGGGGACGAAGACGGGTGGTGACGACGGGGATGGGGATGGGGCGGCGACGACGGGGACGGGGACGGGCCGGGCGGGGACGACGGGGCGGGGCGCGGCGACGGAGCGGGGCGTGGCAACGGGGACGATGGGGATGGGGATGCCCGGGGCGGGGACGGGGACGGGGGCGGCGACGGGGCAGAGGAGAAAGAAGCAGAGGGAGAGATGAGAAACTGAATTTTTTTTGAAGTGTTTTCTTATATAGAACACCCCTTTAGTACCGGTTGAAGCCACCAACCGGTAGTAAAGGTCTGTTTTGGCCAGGCCAAGCGGCGGGAAGCGCCCCCCTTTAGTACCGGGTGGTGGCACCAACCGGTACTAAAGACCTCCCCTTTAGTACCGGTTGGAGCCACGACCCGGTACTAAAGGTGGTGCGCTGCCAGGCGAGGGGAGCAGAAGTTTAGTCCCACCTCGCTAGTTGAGGAGCGCCAAGACCTGTTTATAAGCCCCGGCGCGGGCACTGCATTGAGCTCCTCTCAAAAGCAGGCCTTCTGGGCCTACCTCTCCTACTCTGCCTGTGGGCCTACTGGGCTTGCGGGCCTGCATCCTGGCCCAACTATAGGTTGGGTTTCTAGTCGTATGCTGGCCGCTCTGGCCCAGTAGGTGGGCTTTTTTATTTTCTTTTTTTTTGCTTTATTTATTTTTGGTTTATTTATTTTTGAGTTGTTTTTTGCTGTATTTAGAGTTTCTTTGTGAATATTTTTGCTTTAGGTACAAAAAATTACAAACTTTCTATTAGTGCCGGTAGTTTTCAAATTTGAATAGTTTAAATTTTGAATTATTTGAAATTTGTGTGAATCACTAGTTTGTGAATAACTTAACTTTGAAAATAGATTTTTCAGTGATTCTTTTTTCTTATGTTTAATATTAGTGTGTTTTATCATTATATTCAATTTGGTAATCCTTAGGTTATTTAAAAAATGAAATGCCTTTGTAACAGATGAGTTTTCGTCCGAAACCCTGATACTTCGAAAGAGATTGTCCATTTTATACACGAAGTGCATCCAGTTTTTGCGGTAACCCTCTGTACTTTTTTGCACATGCTATGTGGGTGAAATTATGATACCATGCCAACTTTCAACCTTTTATGAGTTCATTTAAAATGCTTTTCAATTTCAGGGTCATTTAGCTGAAAAAATCAGTAAATGCATGAAAGAATTTGTTTGCACATAAAATTTCTTCGCGTTTCAAATGCCAAAACACATAACTACCCTAACTATTACAGAGATTCCCTCCTGGGTGTGAAACACAGAAGAAAGTGATGATAGTGAAGCCGATCACATCCCAGATCTTTGGGTGTGAAACTTTTTCTTCGTGTGTCCCTTTGCGCCGTAGCCATGGAAAATCTTCGTCATTTAACTGGATGCTCGGGTTAATATTCACTGTGAATGGAGCAATTTCATCAAACTTTTCATAATCTTCTGACATGTCTGTCTTGTCATCCACTCCCATGATGTTTCTCTTCCCAGAAAGAACTATGTGGCGCTTTGGCTCATCGTATGATGCATTCGCTTCCTTATCTTTTCTTTTTCTCGGCTTGGTAGACATGTCCTTCACATAGAAAACCTGTGCCACATCATTGGCTAGGACGAATGGTTCGTCTGCATACACAAGATTGTTGAGATCCACTGTTGTCATTCCGTACTGCGGGTCTTTCGTTACCCCGCCTCATGTCATATTGACCCATTTGCACCGAAACAAAGGGACCTTCAAACCACGTCCATAGTCAAGTTCCCATATGTCCTCTATGTAACCATAATATGTTTCCTTTCCCGTCTTGGTTGTTGCATCAAAGCGGACACCACTGTTTTGGTTGGTGCTCTTCTTATCTTGGGCGATCGTGTAAAATGTATTACCATTTATCTCGTACCCTTTGAAAGTCATTATATTCGAAGATGGTAACTGGGACAGCGAGTACATGTCATCTTCAATAGAGGCGTCATGCATGGTACGTGTCTGCAACCAGCCGGCGAAACTCCTAGTTTGTTCAAGACCGCTTCGGGTGTTTGGAGCGTAGAAAATTCTTGTGTTCGTCCATATACGGAGCCACCAAGGTGGAATTCTGTAGAACTGTGTAGTGTGCTTCAGTGAGAGAATGTCCGTCCATACACATTAGTTGATTCCCTCCTAGCGTGCATTTTCCCTCCAGTCTGCCCTTATGCCGCGATTCAGGAACACCAATCGGCTTCAGGTCAGGAATAAAGTCAATACAAAACTCAATGACCTCCTCATTGTGATGCCCTTGGAGATGCTTCCTTCTGGCCTAGCACGGTTATGAACATATTTCTTTAAGACTCCCAAGAACCTCTCAAAGGGGAACATATTATGTAGAAATACAGGACCCAAAACGTTAATCTCTTCGCATAGGTGAACTAGGACGTGCGTCATGATGTTGAAGAAGGATGGTGGGAACACCAACTCGAAACTGACAAGACATTGCACCAAATCATTCTCTAACCTTGGTATGATTTCTGGATCGATTACCTTCTGAGAGATTGCATTGAGGAATGCACATAGCTTCACAATGGCTAATTGAACGTTATCCAGTAGAAGCCCCCTCAATGCAACCGGAAGTAGTTGCGTCATAATCACGTGGCAGTCATGAGACTTTAGATTCTAGAACTTTTTCTCTGCCATGTTTATTATTCTCTTTATATTCGACGAGAAGCCACACGGTACCTTAATACTGAGCATGCATTCAAAGAAGATTTCCTTCTCTTCTTTGGTAAGAGCGTAGCTGGCATGACCCTGATGTATGTCGTCTTTTCCGTGCATACGTTGCTGGTCCTCCCGTGCCTCAGGTGTATCTTTTGTCTTCCCATACACGCCCAAGAAGCCAAGCAGGGTCACGCAAAGATTCTTCGTCACGTGCATCACGTCGATTGCGAAGCGGACCTCTAGGTCTTTCCAATAGGGCAGGTCCCAAAATATAGATTTCTTCTTCCACATGGGTGCGCGTCCGTCAACGTCATTCGGAACAGGTTGTCCGCCAGGACCCTTTCCAAAGACTACCTTCAAATCCTTGACCATATCATGTACATCAGCACCAGTACGGTGGCGAGGCTTCGTCCGGTGATCCGCCTCACTTTTGAAATGCTTGCCTTTCTTTCTTACGGGATGCCTGCTCGGAAGAAATCGACGATGTCCCAGGTACACATTCTTCCTACAATTGTCCAAATATATACTGTCGGTATCATCCAAACAGTGCGTGCATGCGCGGTATCCCTTGTTTGTCTGTCCTGAAAGGTTACTGAGAGCAGGCCAATCATTGATGGTCACGAACAGCAATGCCTTTAGGTCAAATTCTTCCCCATGTGCTCATCCCACGCACGTACACCTGTTCCATTCCAAAGCTCTAAGAGTTCTTCAACTAATGGACTTAGGTACACATCAATGTCGTTGCCGGGTTGCTTAGGGCCTTGGATGAGCACTGGCATCATAATGAACTTCCGCTTCATGCACAACCAAGGAGGAAGGTTATACATACATAGAGTCACAGGCCAGGTGCTATGGTTGCTGCTCTGCTCCCCAAAAGGATTAATGCCATCTGCGCTTAGACCAAACCATACGTTCCTTACGTCATCTGCAAACTCCTTCCCGTACTTTCTCTCGATTTTTCTGCACTACGACCCGTCAGCGGGTACTCTCAACTTTCCGTCTTTCTTACGGTCTTCTCTGTGCCATCGCATCGCCTTGGCATGCTCTTTGTTTTGGAACAAACGTTTCAACCGTGGTATTATAGGAGCATACCACATCACCTTGGCAGGAATCTTCTTCCTGGGGCGCTCACCCTCGACATCACCAGGGTCATCGCGGCTGATCTTATAGCGCAATGCACCGCATACCGGGCAAGCGTTCAAATCCTTGTACTCACCGCGGTAGAGGTGCAGTCATTAGGGCATGCATGTATCTTCTGCACCTCTAACCCTAGAGGGCAGACAGCCTTCTTTGCTTCGTACGTACTCTCGGGCAATTCGTTGTCCTTTGGAAGCATATTCTTTATCATTACCAGCAACTTTCCAAATCCCTTGTCAGATACACCATTCTCCGCCTTCCATTGCAGCAATTCTAGTGTGGTGCCCAACTTTTTCTTGTCAGCTTATCAATTCGGGCACAACAATTTCTTGTGATCCTCTAACATGCGCTGCAACTTCTTCACCAAATCACTTGCGCAGTTTCTCTTTGCATCGGCAATGGCCCGACCTAGATCATCAGCGGGCTCATCTGATGCCTCTTCTTCAGCTTCTTCCCGCATTGCCGGCTCAGCTTCTTCCCCCATTGTTGTATCATCGTATTCAGGGAACCCATGGCCAGGATAGCTGTCGTCGTCCTCTTCTTCTTCATTATCTTCCATCATAACCCCTCTTTCTCCGTGCTTGGTCCAAACATTATAGTGGGGCATGAAACCGGACTTAAACAGGTGTACGTGAATGGTTGTTGACGTAGAGTAATTGTGATCATTCTTACAGACAGCACATGGACAAGGCATAAAACCATCTGCCCGCTTGTTTGCCTCAGCCACAAGCAGAAAAGTTTGCACGCCATTAATGAACTCGGGAGAGCATCGGTCATCGTACATCCATTGTCGGCTCATCTTCATTACACAACACCGAAAAGACCAAATTAATACAAGTTCATACATAAAGTTCATACAACACTTAAATGCAACAAACAAATAACTCTCTAACTAAAGCATTTAAATGCAACAACAAATGCGATCAAGATCACAACTAAGGTAACAATTGATCCAACAGCATAATGCTACCAAGCCTCACTATCAATGGCATATTTTCTAATCTTTCTAATCTTCAAGCGCATTTTCTCCACCTTGATCTTGTGATCATCGACGACATCGGCAACATGCAACTCCAATTCCATCTTCTCCCCCTCAATTCTTTTCAATTTTTCTTTCAAATACTCGTTTTCTCTTTCAACTAAATTTAACCTCTCGACAATAGGGTCGGTTGGAATTTCCGGTTCACAAACCTCCTAGATAAAAATATCTATGTTAACTTGATGGGCATAATAATTTTTCATAAACACGAAATGCAACAACTAGTTTTAAAAGAGAATATACCACATCCGAATCATAACAAGGACGAGGGCCGACGGGGACGGATATCAAAACCATGTCACTATGTATAACAAACAACGTACGAGTAAGATAATTATACGAGTAACTATATATCCAAATCACACAAACATCAATTTGGTAATGTAAAACATTCATGAACAAGAGGCTCACCACAAGGTGGTGCCGGTGACGGGACGGTGCGGGCGATCGACGGTGGTTACGACGGAGATTTAGAAGGCACTAAGTAAACCACACCTACATATGCAAACTAAGTGTTATTTTTGACCTCAAATTGCATATAAATCAAATACTAGCACATATATTTCCTCCCAAATTACTAAACTCATAAATTAATCACTATACAAAGCATTGCAAGAGCTAATCTAGCAATGAGAGATGAGAGATAAGAACAAAGTTGCTAACCTTTGTGATCATTTGAATGGATGGGGGCCTTCAAATCTTGACAAATTTTGGGCAAAATGTGTGATGAGCTCAAGAGGAAGAGGGGAAGAACACAGAGGAGAGGGGAAAGGGGAAGAACAGAGCGAGCTCGGGTGGACGAAGGGTTTATGTAGGACGACCTTTAGCACCGGTTCGTGCCACGAACCGGTACTAAAGGTGCTGGAGGGGCCCCGGACTGACAACATCCTGCCACCACTCACTTTAGTACCGGTCCGTGGCACAAACCGGTGCTAAAGGTTCGCCACGAACCGGTACTAATGAGAGCGGCCGGCTAGCCGTTGGAACCGGCACTAATGCACACATTAGTGCCGGCTCAAAATCACACATCTTGTCAAGCATGGACGTGGACAAGAAAAGCTGCCATTTCACTGTGTTTCACTCCCAGCCGCCCTAATAAGTGCCGGGAAACCCGAACCACAAACAAACCGTGACATCCTACCCCTATAAATAGCGCGGGCGCACCCGCTCGCACACGACGTGCCGACACCACCCGACGACGCCTACACGGCCACGCACGGACACAAGGTGGCAGCACACCAGTCAGCGCCGGCACCGTCGAGAAGGCGCCCTCGACCGCACCACACCCATCATCACACCGGTGGCGACGCGCAGCCCCCAACGGCCACCACCATCACCACAACCATATCCATTTCGTGGATCTATACATACCACAACGCACTTAGGGATGGACTGTAGCTTTCTTTTCTAGGGTTAGAGATGCAGATAGGTAGGCATGATGATCTTCTTTTCTCTACCAGAGAAGGTTGATGCCCCATCCCATTTCCCACTTGGAGTAAAAAAGTCATCTTCCCGTAGCAGCCGGCCACTCCCACTCGCCACTCGCACGCGCGCTGCCAGCCATCTCCCCTCCCATCTGCATCCTCCCTCCCCCACCCGTAGGCCGGCACGGCAGCCCCATCCCATCCCATCCCGACTTCCCGAGCCCAGAAACTGAAGGGGGGAGAGAGAGAAGGGGAGCTGCCACACCACCTAAACAAACAAGAGGCGGAAAGCGACCAAATCTCGCGAGCCAAATCCACCGCACGGGCTTTCCCCTCCCCTCCCCACGCGCGCGATCCGGGCGGAGATGGACGCCGGCGGGGCGCAGCCGCCGGACTCGGAGATGGCGGAGGCCGGTGCGGGCGCTGCGGCGGCGGCGGGGACGGCGCCGGGCGGCGCGATGGATAACATCCAGGCCACGCTCACCCACGGCGGGAGGTTCATCCAGTACAACATCTTCGGCAACGTCTTCGAGGTCACCGCCAAGTACAAGCCCCCCATCCTCCCCATCGGCAAGGGCGCCTACGGCATCGTCTGGTACCCCCCCTTTCCCCTTCTCCTTTCTTTCCCCTCCATCTCCGGTCCGGCCGCCTGACTGACCGACTGACTGCGCGCAGCTCCGCGCTCAACTCCGAGACGGGGGAGCAGGTGGCCATCAAGAAGATCGCCAACGCCTTCGACAACAAGATCGACGCCAAGCGCACGCTGCGGGAGATCAAGCTGCTCCGCCACATGGACCACGAGAATGTCAGTCCCCGATCCGCCCCTCCCTCCATTTCCCCTTTCTCGTTGAATGCTCCTTGAATGCTCCTTGTGGTTGTGCTGGTTGGTTGCATTGAATGGAACGGCAGGTGGATGGGCTCGGTTAGGTTTTAGCCGCCGAATGATTGGGGTTCGCCGACAGACAGCTCCGTGGCCGGCTACCTAATCCGGGGCCGGCTTTTCCTTCCTCATCTGCGCGAGAGCTTCAGGAGTAGCAATCGTAGGCGAGCCTTTAAAGAACCCACCAACCTTTTGGGATGCGATTCATTGTGTTCTTCCTCGGTGCACCTGGAGCAGCAGCACATAAGATGCTCTCGCTCCTACTGCTAGATTCTGCTGATGTCAAAAGCTGCCTCAGGACCAATCTATCTGCTTGTGTCCCTTTTGCTGACTAGCTCCTCCGAATCCAGTGGGTGTGTGGTGGAAGTGAATGCGCAGTTCCTAGGCTAGGGGGCTACTACTGTTGGAGAGTTCTTATTAGGATGTTGGACTTGGATCTTTCTAATGTCCTGTGATAACTAAACTAAGTAATAGGAGGAACCTACATCTGAGTTAGGCATCTTGGGTCTTTTCATGTGCCTTCTTTAAAAGGCTTTGGTGTTATTCTTGTAATATGAAATGACTCGTGTTTTGGCGCGTATTTGAGGGGGAAAAATGTTTTTTGGGGAAGATAGCCGTGCTAGCAGTACACTAGAGGTGGATTGTATCTTGACAGCCTTCCTTGGACACCTCAGCATATGCTCTGAGATGTGTGGATTTGAAGTTTAGGTGATGTCAAGTAATCTGCTAGCAGTAAGAGCATGAAGAGAATGGGACCCTTTGGCTTTCTATTCTTTGTCTCATCAAGCATTGTCGTTTGCAGATTGCGTATTCTGGTGGAAGGTTTTCAGAGTGAAATTGGTTTTTGGCTAGTATCCTACTTAAGCTAGGGTTTCAGATTTAGTGCTACACTAGAATAGACAAACTTTGGGAGTTTGACCGTCAGACAATTATGACCGTTGGTAGTGAAACGTCGGATTAGGCAAGGTCTGATTAATAACGGAAATGCTTGTCGACACGTGCTTTATACACTGTCAGCTGTAAACGTATCACCTGCTGTAGCTACTATAAAGGCGGAAGTTTTCATTTACAAGATCCTGTACTTCGCTTTTCTCTCTCTTTCCTTCTGATGGCGCGAACGAGCATTCCTGACAAGCGGTGTCTGAGACGGTGCTTGGTGACTAGGACAAAAGCTGAAATGGGTAGTTTGGTGGCACCAGTGGGCGATTCAATAGCTAACCCTTACGAACGGACAGAGCAACGGCCACATTGCATTGTCATGCGTTCCCAGGAAGCAAATTGGACTTTTCAGTGCGCTTAAGGCCTGGTAATAAAACCATAGCACAGGAGAAAACATCCTGACCATAAAGGAAAACAATGCAACGACGCACATTTGCCTTTATAGTAGCTATGGCTGGTGATATGGTTCCCTGTCAGCTATTTATGTCCAAAACTTTCTGTAACTGTATGCTGTCTTATTCACTCTTATTCTCCATGTCAACCCCCAAAAAGGATGAGCTATGTAATAAAGCCATAAAGATTTGGAGACCCTGTATTCCAATAGCTATATTAGAAGCCTTAGTTTATGTAAGGGAAAAGCCTCTTTGTTTGCTGACACGAATTGTGTTCCCCCTCCAGGTCCCAAAAGCACAGAGAATTACATTTGCAAATTTTTGGAAAAAGAAACAGTTTTGTAGATGTACCTGTAGTCCTGTACAAAAGTATGTGTACAAAAATGCATGCCTATGCACTAGTTTTTGTTAGTACACATATTATTGTACGATGCACATCAAAATTTCCCCTCTCATCTGGAAAATTGCAAATGCATTTTTTTCACCAGGGAACATGTGCAGCTAGAAATTGCCTGTTGTTTACCTCCTAAACCAAGTAATATTCGGCTTAGTGCAGCTACTTGGGTGATGCACTTGTTTCATCTATGCTAGCTACCTACTTGTATCTTGTATCTTGTTTGTTGTATTTTATACATACATACCCTGACCTTGGTTGTACTCGGCATATCCATGCTCGAAGCAGCAACGTCAGGTCATATCCATTCTAAAGCAGTAAGAAGTGGTAACTTCCTATACTGCTCATGTGTCATGTGGGAACATATGCAGCTGGTATAGTGCTGCCTTGTGTTCAAGTTAGTTACAAGGGTTTTGAAGATGGTTCACAATGCAACATAAAAACAGAGGCTACCAACAAATAGAAAATGGAAAGCTCCAGAATTGCTCTGTTCTGACTCCCATGCCAAGTATTATGCCTTCTACTGCTTTAAATTTTGAATGCGTAAAATTTGTGGTATTTGCACTGCTACAAAAGGCAGCCGGAAATGTGCAAGGTTACACCCTAAAGGCTACACCCTTCACTCTTCAAGCAAGCAAAATAATTAAATAAATTAGGTTGTCATCACCAGCACCGGCATCTTTGAATTATATTTCATATGATGCTGTCAGAAGTACTACCAGCTGCAGATTCTTAATAATGATTATTCATTTGCCTCATTTTCTGGACATCATAACTGTTTTCTTTTTGGTGAAAAATAATAAAATATTGCTATGATTGTGTTAATAATATGATGCCAATTTACTTCTGTTGTGCTGTTGTTGTAGAATATTATATCTTCAAAAACATGTTTAACCTAAAAAAGAAGCCAACAACTCATCAAAATGTCATTGGGTGCATCTCAGCTCTAACAAATGTTGGGTTTGTACTATCCAAAAACAAGTTTGAAATGGAAATGTTAACTTGGTAGAAGTTTACTCCCTCCGTTCCAAAATAGATGACTCAACTTTGTATAACTTTAGTACAAAGTTGGGTCATCTATTTTGGAACGGAGGGAGTAGAAGTTTCCACGCAACTTAGTTCAGCTGTAACTGTAGCCAACATAGTTAAGTGAAGTGTATGTGTTCATCAGCTTTCCACGACTTGTTGATCATTTCAATGCAATCAAGATGAAATATATAAGTTGACTCAAGCCATCGAAAGAACGTACAGATTGTCAGCTGTAACCATGGCAAACATAAGTTATATGAAGTGTATGTGTAATGTGTTCTTCAGCTTTCCATGACCTATTGACTATTTCAATTCATTCAAGATGCAAGATATGTCAAATATAAAGTTGATATGCATTCAAGATGAAATATAAAGTTGACTCAAGCCATCGAAAGAAAGTACAGATATGTTAAATTGTATTGTCTTGGTGTATGAGTTTTTTGTGCAAGATGTAAAAACTAGACATTATCTAAGGCATGTGGCCCTGTTGCTGCTAACCATAGTTATTGCCTTTTTGGAAGATTTTTTTCTAAGTATGAATTAATGCTACAAAATATGTTTCTTACAAGAGGGCATTTCTTATGCAGATTGTTGCAATAAGGGATATTATACCTCCTGCACAAAGGACTGCATTCAATGATGTCTATATTGCATATGAATTGATGGACACCGATCTGCATCAAATTATTCGCTCAAATCAAGCTTTATCGGAGGAGCACTGCCAGGTACTTATTATTTATTTCGATATAGAAGTAAAACCTTCTCATACCCCCTTTGTAGGATAAGTTCGCTTATCTAATTATATTATTGTTTGGCTATAGAAATTCTTGTCTCTAGTATCTCATTTCATCTGATTCCTTGAGTACATTATACTGTCAATTATCTGTTTCATTATTTTTTTTTTGCCTCAGCTCGTACATACTTCTGTAAGATATTAGTATTCTGGGAGCAGGGAGCTAATGAGTAATAACTAAAGCCTCTCGGCCTTTCTTCTTTTTCTGGTCGTCCTGAATCATCTTGCTACTTTGCTAGTCTAGGACTACGTGCTCTAAATAAGTTTGCCTGGTGTATAGTATAAACATTGACCTTAGTGGTGGAATTATGGGGATATATTTGATGACTGTTGGTTGATGTTTCGCTTCTCTGTAATACAATGGAAATTGGATTAGCACACCGACATAGGTGAACTGTAATATACTATCATTGAATAAGTACCTTACTGTATTACACCTCTTAGAAAGGATACAACATATTAGAAACTTTCAATGCACCCCTCTGAACATTTGGTCGAACAAAGGGAGCAGTCGAACAAGTTCATCACATATAGTACATGCTTGAGAGCTGACACATCAGTATACTACTTAATGCTAGCAATTCTTTTTTCTATCCTTTGTCAAACACACCCATGCATCGTCATTGCTAAGGGATGGTTCCTAAATAGAAGAGCTTTCTATATATCAGAGTGGTCTCTTTTGTTAACAATACCATGTCTTGCTGATATTAAATCATGTTCTACTTCCGCAAATACCATCGGATAATCCTTGGTGGAAAAGTTCCATGGAAAAACTGTTTGCTATAATATGCCTGTACTGTCAGTGCATACTTGGGTTTCTAGCATAAAGAATTGACGCTAGATCTCACATGAGAAATCAGTGGTTTTCTGGAGTGGTCACCTGTTTCTCTTCCATTGATCTTGTTCTTTCTAGTTTCTTTTCAATCCGCAAACTTCTGTCTTGTTCTGAGAAATTGTACTTAATCTGATGTGGATGTTTTGTGTAATTGTTCCTTGTGCAGTATTTCCTTTATCAGATCCTTCGTGGCTTGAAGTACATACATTCAGCAAATGTTCTCCACCGAGACTTGAAGCCTAGCAATCTTCTTTTGAATGCAAACTGTGACCTAAAAATTTGCGATTTTGGGCTTGCTCGTACCACCTCAGAAACTGATTTTATGACCGAGTATGTTGTGACAAGATGGTACAGGGCACCAGAGCTTTTGTTGAACTCCTCCGAATACACTGCAGCAATTGATGTGTGGTCTGTGGGCTGTATATTTATGGAACTGATGGACCGGAAACCGTTGTTTCCAGGAAGAGACCATGTCCATCAGCTACGTCTACTAATGGAGGTTTAGATAGTGCTCTATGAACTTCTTTTATATCTAATTTAAATCATGTTGTGTGGTCCTGTTTTAGCATAATACGGAGTACTATCTAGTATGATCATAGTTTTTTCTCGAAGTAGAGGTATTTAAGCACTTGACTGGTATATATAATAAGTACTTTTCTGGTGCACATTAATTCATTTTTAATTCCCTTGTGGTATTTCCTCGTTGCAGCTCATTGGAACACCAAATGAGGCCGATTTGGATTTTGTAAATGAAAATGCAAGAAGATATATCCGCCAACTTCCCCGTCATGCAAGGCAATCATTATCTGAGAAGTTTCCACATGTTCACCCTTCAGCAATTGACTTGGTTGAAAAGATGCTGACTTTCGATCCTAGACAGAGAATAACAGGCAAGTTTTGGCATGTGTTGTAGTGATTTAACCATCCGCATCCATCTGCTGGGATTTATTGTTGCTTCAAGACTGACGATCTTATGTTCCAAACAGCAAGATAGAAAGAGCTGTCTTATTTTTTGGTATCATGAGTAGTTTAGTTTAAAACTTGCTCCATCTGTTATTAGTAACTGGAATCTCATCTGGGTATGCCATCCTAGTGTTTCGTGTTATATATCATGAGCTAACATCAGTTCCTCCATTCAAATGAAAAAAAAGTAATTAAATTGGAAAGGTCACCCAGGTAAATATATGGATCATCCGGGCTGGATTTACAGCCCAAGTGGGTAGGAATGTGTCCATACTCTCTGTAGGTATGCAAAGGTCATTAGTTTGAAGTGGGAATGCTAAAGTAATCATTGTTACCTGTTGGGTGGTGTTTCTATTGTTGACAATCCATATTTTTGACTGGAAAATATCCATCTCCAAGATTCATCCTTTACTTTTTCGGTCAGTTATTGATCGATAGTTACTGATTGTTCCTTTATTTTTTGGTCAGTTGAAGGCGCACTTGCGCATCCTTACCTGGCATCGCTGCATGATATAAGTGATGAGCCAGTCTGCACGATGCCCTTCAGCTTTGACTTCGAGCAGCATGCGTTGTCGGAAGAACAAATGAAGGATCTAATCCACCAGGAGGGCATCACGTTCAACCCTGATTACCAGTAGCTGGAGTTCCTTTGATCGGCTTCATTCATATGGAAAGTTTTCGGTCCTCCTGCCGCCATAAAATGTCGCTAGCTGTAAATAATTGCCTCACCCGGAGAATCAAAAGGAGATGGCGTGTTAAGGGTAGATGACAAGAGCTGTGGTGGTCAAATTTCCGCGTAGCCTATGGATTCTTGTGCTTGTGTATGTTGTTTTATGTGGAATTTTTTTCCTTCTGCTTAAAGATGTTTCAGCATTTTCTGTAAGATGCGATAGTCCGTGAACGATGGCTGCCTAATTTCTGTGGCCGTCATGAGATTTTTACATTGTGGTCGATTATGGATTATGTAATGTTGTCCTGGTTAATGAACTCTGACTGACTGTGATTGGACTATTGTGTTTGAACGCGGACTGACCATGATTTAGTGGTTAATGTTTGAAGCTGTGGCCCTATTCTCTGGGTTTATAAGGCTCTTGTGCATTTCTAGATTGTCAGTCCGATTGAAATACTTCCTCCGTTTCTAAATATGAGTCTTTCTAGAGATTTCAATATGGACTACATATCGATGTATATAGATGTATTTTAGAGTTATGCATTAGAAGTTTCTAGTGATATTTTTTTTATATATAACTCATTTCATTAGTTCAATTTGATTATCTGGGAAGTATGTGCCTAATGAAAAAACGAGAGGGAGAGCGCGCGAGTTATATGGTTGGCTGCTGTGGGCGCCAAGGTTTTTGCAATACAGAATTGCTGTAGATTTCTTATGTTTTAATCACTAGTTATGCAGCAGTTATTTCCAGCAGTATCTCTCAACAATATTAGTATGAACCTCTCAACAATAGTAGACCAATTGTTGTAATCATCCACCATCGCCACAAACCTAATCACATTTGCTTGCAACAAGCCGAGGCAATCATCTGTGAAGAATATCTGAGGAAGCTAAAGCAGTTTGTAGCAGTTCTCGATCTCATTCCTTGGTGAGGATATGGTAAGTCTATTTCTCTGTAGATTTCCAGCTTGGGAATCCTGTTAGCAACCCACTACTCGGCTCGCTCAATTATACCATTAGATTGGTTGTCAGTTACAGACAATCGATTTTGCTAGTCCAATTGATAATC
Organism: Triticum aestivum; assembly: GCF_018294505.1. NCBI lineage: Eukaryota > Viridiplantae > Streptophyta > Magnoliopsida > Poales > Poaceae > Triticum > Triticum aestivum. The sequence continues at coordinate 66,006,594 of NC_057814.1, read as the reverse complement.
TACCGTTGAATTGATTTTCTTAGTCCAATTGATAATCTTGAAAGAAAATATTTTCCAGGAACCGAAAGAGAGGCAATAATTGCGAGCGTTGATGTTATGCGAAAAAGGAGCGAGTGAGCGGTGGTTGGTTGTTTTTGTGGGCTTTTTGCATACAAAATGCTACTTATAATTTATCTTATGTTTTATGTAGCCATCAGTTTTGCACTTGTGTATGTAACCTTGAGGCATGAAGAACAATATGAACATCTGAGCGTTTGTGGCTCTATCTCTCACGAGCTCGAAAGCAGGAGTTGCAGCAAGAAGAGAAAGCTTAACGAATAGGATGAAGCAAATCTGGAGCTACAACAGGAGTTGAACAAACTGCCTTTCATTGTACGAGCCTTGACTGAATAAGCAAGTGCCAAGCAAAGCAAAACAAGCCAGCATGAGTTCAATCAACTCTTAATTAATAAGCCAGTAGAAACAAAACGATGCTGTATGTGAACAATCAAATAAACGTAGAGGCAGCCATTTATTGTACGAGTCTTGACAAATAGTTTCTGAAAGCATATGCAGAAAGAATAGCAAATACAGTAGTTTGTCATGAACAATCATGCGGAGGCCTCCGTCTAGCAAAGGCCAGAATCTGAACATACGTTGGAGGGAATGAGCCTTCATTTATTGGGAGCTGCGGTGGTACAGTGATTGTTGGTGACTGCGACGGGCGACGGCACAGAGAATTGTTTGTTGCCTATCGGAATGTTGGAACAACATTCACAGCAACTGATGGAATTACAGTACCTGACTCCAGGATTTTGTTCAAGCCCTGAAATTGGGAAAGTAAGAAGGATAGATTAAACAATGTGGTAATGAGCATATTCAGGAAAACGACAATTCATGGTTGCTCAGATGAGTATACCGTACCTTACCGGCGGCAGAGGCATGTCAGCACTCAGCACTCGTGTCTAATAGATTTTCATGGTGGGACGTTTTGGATGGGCTTCTGCTGCCCGCCTCAGCCAAGCCTCGGCTGTCTCCATCTCTTCATCGCTGGAATTCTCACGCCACAGAGAAACCTGAAGATGCTCGAGAGAAGGGAGGTGCCCCAGGCCGCAGTCAACCTCGCCACTCGCGATCGACCGCGCAGATACCTGGAACTCAAGATGCCGAACCCCTGGCATGGCTCCAGGTGGAAAAAGGCACGGCGGCGTCAGAAACTCCCAGAATATGCAGCATCTCGCAGATGGGAATGCATCGGCCCTCACAACCAACCTTCCCATCACGCGACTTGCACGCAGCCGCAGAAACCGAAGAGCAGGCAGCATCCCAATGATCTGAATGTCATCCCCTTGCAGTTCTTCCACATCTATTTCCAGGCGGGAGAGGTGGGGAAGCGACCTTGAATTAACCCACTTTGGAAGTCTCAGGAACGACGAAGAAGAAGAGATGCTCCATGAATCAAAACTACGGAGGTTTGGAGGGGGCACCCAGCTTTCACGCATGCGATTTATCAATCTGCCACCATCATCAATACGCAGATTTTGCAATTTGTGCAGGTTGCCTAGAGACTTGATTAATATATCAATCAGATCCTCGTCCATGTTAGCACAGTCAATACTGAGTGTCCTAACCTCTGTCAGATGGCTCAGCTCTTCCGCAATGTGAGGAGATGAGGATAATCCTACTTGTTCCAGCACTTCAAGGGACATCAAGCTCCCCATTCCTTTTGGCAGCCTCACCCTATAATTGACACGTAGGCATATCAAATTTCTGAGCTGAACAACACTTGAAGGTAATTCTTCTATAATAGTGCCTCCTATATCCAGTGTCTGCAAGAGCTGCAACTTGCCTATGTCCACAGGGAGTTCGCGAACATCTGCATCCTTGAGCCCTAGGTACCTTAGGTGAATTAAATTCCCTACATACTTGAGGCTGATGCCAGAGCTACTTTCATGGCTGCCACAATTTCCAAGATCTAGCACACGCAAAAATTGAAAGCTTGAGAGAGATGGCAACCAATCACAGGTAACAGGAGAAAAAACAGCAAAGGTCCTCACTTTTGACAGCCTAGTGCTATCAAACTGATGGTTCCGACACTTTGCCTTGATATTATGAAGTGATAGCCTGCGAAGTTTCCTTTGCAGATTAGGTGCATGCCACTGAGCATTATCCAATATGGAGATAAAATTCTCCTCACTTGACAGCGAGCATATAAGGTCAAGCACCATATCATGTATACGGCAAGTTACTACTGTTCCTTCATAATTGGTTTCCGCTGGCTGGATCAAGCTCCTGTTCATAAGCTCGTTGAAGTAGCTCTTTCCGATCTCAAACAGCCTGGTTTCATCTTTGTCACATTGGATAAACCCTTCAGCAAGCCACCTCCATATCAGCAAATCTCTGTTAATCTCAAAGTCTTCAGGAAAGATGCTTAGATATAATAAACAAGGCTTTAGATGGGATGGCAAATCATAATAGCTGAGTGATAATATCCTCTTCATGTCCTTCACAATACCACCTTCTGTAACTCCACGGCCCATCGAACTGTGCACATGCATCCATTCTTCTTTCTGCTTTATCCTTTGGTTACTGACTAGAAGGCTAGCTATTGTAATGATGGCTAATGGTACTCCACCACATTTCTTCAGTATCTCTCTTGATACTGCTTGCAAATCTTCTGGACATTTCTCCTCGCTTTGAAATATTCTTCTATGGAAGAGTATCTGTGAGTCTTCATCAGAAAGAGGTTTCATTTGGTGAATCATGTCATCGCTGGAAGAGAGACATGCTTCAGACACACTCACATTACGAGTTGTCGTGATTACCCGACTGTGGAGTTTGTTTTTACACAAAGCACAATTTATAAATCTCCATATTTCTTCTTCCCATATATCATCAATTACGACGAGGTACCTATGCCAGTTATACTGTATCATTAGTGGGCAAGTCAATTTATATACAACTGAATCCTGTAACAACATAATGGTAACGTACTAAGCAAACCACATGAATTATTCAACCACTAACGACATGCATGTAGAAAGAAATGCAGCAGAGATAACTGGTAAAAATAAGATAAGGTGCATGCACAAGAAAGGAAGAAACAGAATTTGCTTCCAGAGAAAAGGACCACTACAAATATAAAGACATATAACAAAAAAAGATATTGATATGAAATTCAGTATCTGGCTACTTCACACATTCTCGAAATATAAAAACAAAGACAAGGACAATGTGATGCATACCTCTTATCCAATCCAGAAGGAATTCACTGATTTCCTCCATGAGTAGTTTCTCATCTCTTGTTGTATTATGAATGTCTTTGAACTTCTCTTTGTCGAGGCCATAGAGTAGGTCTTTGAAAAATTTCCTGATATCTGGGTTCTGACCCACCGGGACAAAAGCTGCACAATCAAATTGGGCTTTGATCTTCTCGAAAACTGCTTTGGTGAGGGTTGTCTTGCCTAGGCCACCAACACCAACAATAGAGATTGTCTTCAAGTGCTCCTTGGAACTCCCGTCCTCACAAATCAGTGTTTTAATAAGTTCATCCGTTGTGCGGTCAAGTCCAACAAGCTCCCCTACATCTTTTTGTAGAGCTAACACGCGAGGGTCAATGGTAGCACCGTTGGTAGAGCTAAACATGTCAAGCTCATACTTTTTACGCAGCTCAGCCAACTCCTTGGCAAGATCCTGAGCTTCTTTGATGGCATCACAGATTTGATGAAGTGCTTTGCCCTTACCAAATAATGTGGTGGTCTTCTTGAGGAACTTATTGACTCGACTCCTCATGTCCGTTGGCTTGCTGCCTGAACCCTCACCCACACGCGTCAGGAAGTCGTCAACAGCGTCTTCCATGTCGCAAGACAGGTCTCTCACCTTGCCAGCCCAAATCCGGACCGGCTCCTGGAGCTGATCCGGCGGCACCTTGCCAACCTCACGAAGTACGGCGTGCATCATCTCCAGTTCTGTACGAAGTGATTGTACACCTTTCTTCACTCGCTTCTCCAGGTTGTATTCTCCGGCGAGCAGCTCACCGAGCTTACGGAGGACAGGGCTCAACGCCCCAGCAGCGGCCTCCATATCTCGACTTTTTTTTTGTCTTTGCTCTCTGATCTACAGACGGCTATAGCATTGTCTTTGGCTTGAAATTCTGCAATGCAAACATGATGGTTTTCAAAACACAGAATGAGGAAAACCTGAACCTGATTGGTTGGTGAAAATGACTGTAAACATAGCGCATATGCATTGCTTCTTTCCAAAGCAGAAGCAGAAGAAGGGTACCTTGAATAGCAGCTCCTTCAAATCCAATTTGCAGAGTCCTCCGCAAGCAAAAGCAGCCCAAGATGAACTACTGGAGAATAGATTATAGATCCAGTTCTGCATAAAATAAATTCATGTCAGAATCAGCAAAAACCAAACTAACTGTTTTCAGAAAACTACCGGATGAGCAAAAGCTGGACATTTGTGTTTCGTGAAAGTAACAGCTCCCAGTACTAATTTGTTTGGAAAAGCATGATCTGATTTTTGTTTGGAAAAACTAGACATACTAATTGTTTTCAGATACTAATTTGTTTGGAAAAGTATGATCTGATTTTGTTTGGAAAAGCTGGACAGAGTGAAAAGAAAACGTACAGCATCCCTCAGAACATGGATAGATACTAAGCTCTGACCACTGACCATTTTTTTCTCTTTACTTTATTTTATCTTATTCCTTTTTCTTTTTCCTAATGTACATATTTTAACACTTTTACTGTAATATAATTATACAGTAAAAAATAGCAGCAAGAGATCAACAAGGAGGGGAGAAACAGATCAAGCAAGAGCTGACCCTCCCCTTGCTCTGGATCTACCCACACAGCTGTAATGGGGACGCAGTCGGCTCTGGATCTACCTACACAGCTGAACTTTGTGACGGACGGCACAAAAAAAAAATGCATCACCTGGCTTGGATCAATGAAGAGGGCGAGCTGAAGAAGAGCGTCTCCAACACCGAAAAGCAACTCTCCACCTCTGCTGAGCTGAGCATACGTTGAATGGATCGAACTCTGCAACATCAAAACCACGAAGAATTGAGAAAGGAAGAGAGCTGTGCGCTAACCAGATCCAAGGAAATGTATGGAACAGAGGAGGAGGGGTAGGAGGCGAGCAGCAGAGTACCTTGGGCGCTGTCGCCGTCGCCGTCGCAGATTGGGAGGAGACCACCGTAGTATCTTTCCTCGGAGAACCGGAGACAAAGGAAAGAAGCAGAGACCGGCGCGACCACTGTAGTCTGTAGTCGCCGCAGAGAGCAGAAAGAAAGAAGCAGACAGGAAGTAGTGGAAACAAACTACGGAGTATTTGTGGACCTGGAATGAACGACTTGCGGTCGTCTCGTCTCATCTCTCCGCGCATTATTAGCAGCAGCCTCCACTAACCCCCACAAGAAGAAAAGAAAAAGCAGCCTCCACTAACGTGTAATATTTTGTTTCGGAAAAATCTGAGACTTGGAGCTCTTTTCGCAGAAAGGTCCTAGATTGTATTGAAGTTTCACCTGCAGTACAAAGCACCTCGTCACCAGCAAACGACCACCACCACCATCGAGACAAGACGCAGACGCGCCGCTGCCACCTGAGCCGGCAAGACCTTGAATCTTGTGGTGATACATGCCACCAGACGAAGACCGTCGGAACGTCGCTGCACCTCCTCCACAGCAAGGCCAGAGCATACCTCATTGAGACGGAGATGGAGCGGGAGGGAAAAAAAGGTCCAAAGAAAGGTTACCACCTCCGCCGCCACGACCTTACCCCGAGCATGCCACCTGGTCGGCTCACACCGCCGGACGCTTGCCGGCTACGTCACAAGGGCCTCGCCGAGCAGGAGACAAGGCGCATACACCTTTATTCCTCCGCGACACCGCTTCTCCCACATTGACGACACCGCCAGGAAGAACTACCCGACTATCTACACGTCGGGGCCGCAGGAACGGAGTTCCTCACTCTCTTGGCTGAAACGACGGACAGAGAGAGAAGGAACACCTGGCCTGGATGGCGGCGGATCAAGGGAAGGTGATTCCCTCCCTTGTCGCCTCTCTGCACTGTAGCGAGGGGATAAGGAGAGGGGAACGAATCAGCCGTGAGACTCGGAGTTGGAGACAAAACCAAATGCTCCAAATTTAATAATATATCTAGAAACTTGTATAATCCACAAGATTTAGAAAAGGACAGATGAGAAACATTGTGAAACAAATAAAGGAAAAAACAAGAAAAGACACATTTTTTTAGAATAAAAGGACACGTATTATATATTGTACAAAATTCAGCATTTTTTTGCGAAATTCAGCAAATTAACTAAACTGTATTGAAAGCTTAAGAATCATTCCCATGTTTATTTTATTATATAAGTCCTTACTTCCCCTAATATTTATGCCATTTGTGGTTTACAGTCTTTTCTAGAATATTCTATTTTCAATCTGAGTTTTTTACTTTTCTCATTTTATAATTTTCCCGATTTCCTCACATTTTTATGTTACATAGGAGTACAACTTACAGTCCTGAATATCCAATTCGGAGCTCGAGCTCATTTACACCTGATGAACAATAAATTCATAATAAATATTAGAAAAATCCAAAGTACGATTTTTTGTGTGTTGAAAGATGCTTGAGTGCATGATGTCCGTGCCAAGTTTCAGCACATTCGGACATCTGAGTAGCTCTCAGGAAAAAAACAGGCTAGAACAACACAAAATAGTAAACTTTTTTATAGACCTTAAATTTGTCTTTTTGTTGAGAGCTACTCAGATGTTTAAATACTCTGAAATTTTGATGAACATCACGCACTCGAGCATCTTTCACCAAAAAAATTGAACTTTTTTAGTATTTTTTAACGAATTTACTGTTCACTCCCAGACTCATCTGACCCCGGGAGCCAAAACGCCGCGTCATCCTCCCTTCTTTCCGTTCCCTGAATTGACTCACAGCGAGCCAGGTAGCTCCGAATTCAGATTACACTCACTCCCCTGCTGGTGGCACTGCAATGCTCAAGTTCAGTATGGAATGGTCAATGCAGCAACCTGACTACTAACAAGAATGCTTACATTGCTTCAGCATCCATCAACTCTCAGTACCACCACCATATATGTTCATTCTCAATACCACCATAAGCTCATTCATGTTGGATCAACACAAAAAGCGGGACACCAACTTGAACAGGCTCCCAACACACTGTAAATTATTTCATCCACCATCACCAATATTAGCATGAAGACGAATAGTGGTAATCATCCACCATCACCATGAACGTAATCGCATTTGCTTCCAAGACAAGCCGAGGCAATCATCTGTGAAAAAGAAATACGTGGAAGTGAAAAAAATGAAACAATCTGGAGCAGTTGTCGATCTCACACCTCGATGAGGATTTAGGGGTTTATATATCCCTCTGTAAATTTCCAGAGCTGGATGAATTAGGCGTCATCATCTTGGAGAACCCTGCTAGCAACCCACTACCCGGTTCACTCAATCACGCAGGGATTAACACATGGCCGTTGTAGTTGGGAGGCATGAGAGGGGATCGGGATGCAGAGCCAGAGTGTAAACGGTCAGGAGATAGTCCTAACATTCCCCTCCTTGAAACAAAGAGGACTCCTTGACTGCTAGAAAATCTCTTCCAGTATATGGTTGACAAACCCAAAATGGTTAAGTATGTTGAGGAGCTATACACGAGTGGCTGCTATTCTAAAGTAGCAACCTGAAACTGAATCAACTCCAAAGGAACCCAGTGACGTGATAGCACAGATTCAGAACTAGTTCTCACGTTGCTCCTCAACTCTGTTGTAAAACTGGTTGGAGAAGGGGGTGCCATGGCCCATGGGGATGGGGGCTTGGGCTGCTCTGCAACAAACAAGGGCAGATCCTGCCCCCTGGGTTGCGCGACAACCGGCTCTAATTCGACCGGAATTAACATACTTCCTACCAGTTCCAATTGGATGTGGTAGTTCGAGGCTCTCTTGCTACCTTGGAGGCTCTATCACGAAAATCCGACGAGCTCGAAACAGCAGTTTAGTAGATAGACCCAGTTGCAATAAGAAGAGAAATCTTAACATGAAGCAAATCGGAAGCTACAACACGAGTTCAATCAGCTAACCTTTTATTCTAAGAGCCTTAGGTGCAAGCAAAGCAGGACAAGCCAACAGGAGTTCCATCAACTCCTCATTACTAATAACTTAAATAAGCCAAGAAAAACAAAACAACGCAGCGCATTATGCGGTGCTGCATTTCTGAAAATAGTACTACAAATAGTGCGAACTGAATGCAACATTTTATTGTACGAGTCTTGACTGAACAAAGGAAATGCAGTGCTGCATTTCTGAAAGCATATGCGGTGCTGCATTTCTGAAAGCATATGCAGAAGTAAGAAACAGTTCATCATGAACAACGTGCAAGCCTCCATGTAGCAAAAGACTGAATTCACATACGTTGGAGAGAATGAGCCTTCTTTATTGGGAGCTGCACTACCGGAGTACCGGTACACGAATCAAAAGAGATGCCGGTGCCTACAGTGGTGCAGTGATCAGTTGTTTCAAATGTTGGAACAGTATCCATGGCAACTGATGGAATCACCAGTACATGGCTCCGGGATTACATTGAAGGCCTGAAATTGGAAAAGTAAGAGGGATAATCAAACAATATGGCAACGAGCATATTCAGGAAAAGAGAATTCATGGTTGCTCAACTGAACCTTACCTTCCTGGCGGCAGAGGCATGTCAGTCAGCACTCGTGTCTAATCGATTTGAATGGTGGGACGTTTTGGATGGGCTTGTGCTGCGCGCCTCAGCCAAGCCTTGGCTGTCTCCATCTCTTTATCGCTGGAATTCTCACACTCCATACAAACCTCCATATGTCAACCTTTATTTGTAGTTGCTCTTGATCTACACACGGCTACAAGATTTGTTTTTATTAGACAGAATAAGCAAAATCTGAACCTGACGGTTAAACTAACAAGGGATAAGTAGAAGAAGGATACCCTGATAGCAGTTCTTCAAATCCAATTTGCTGTCCAGATGAACTAGTGGAGAGTAGATCCACTTCTGCACATGAAAAATTCGTATCAGAATCACCAAAATTCATAAAAAAGAGAGGAAGAAGTTGTACAGAAAATGTCAAAACCACAAGGATAAAAGAAGAGAGATGCGTACCAGTAGAAGAGTACCAGGCGAGAAGAAGTGTATTGAACAGAAGAGGAGGAGGGGGAGGAGACGAGTAGAAGAGTACAACCGTAGCCGCCGCAGGGAGCAATAGAAGAAGAAATGAAGCAGCAACTGTTGAGGACTGAGGAGTGATTGGTGGGCCTCTCGTCTCGTGGACTAATACGCACCAGCAGCCATTGAGTTTGGATCCGGCTTGCCTGCTCTCTTCCCATGCTCCCATCCGTGCTCCCACTTCATTTTACAGCTGTCTTTTTTTCTTTTTTTTCTAATCTAATCATTTCCCCCCTGATTTTAAAGGGGTGGAGCCGGGCCTTATTTTTTTAGGAAAGGGAGAGCTTCATTCATATCAATAAGTCTGAAATACAATCAGAAGTAATTACATGTTTCGAAGCTTGTGGCGCATCAGCTAATAGAAAGAAATCCCTGTTCACTCTAGCATAGGCAGCAAGCTCATGCGCAACCACATTGCTCTCCCTATGGACTTTGAAAACAGAACAAGCTCCAAACTCCTTGATCATATCCTTAGATTTCTCATAACAAGCCCACCAACTGGCCCTGCTAACATTACTATCATTCACAACGGCCACAACAGCGTTGCAATCGGTCTCCATCTGCACTTTGTTCAAATTCAGTTTACGAGCCTGGTTAAGGCCGAAAGAAAGGGCCTGGACTTCGGCTTCCTCTGCATCCGAGCATCCATGAAAACGACAACCAGCTGAGAAGACAATATCACCCAAACAATCCCTGCCAACCGCTCCCAGCGCGGCCAAACCCGTGCCTGCAATGAAAGAAGCGTCGACATTGATCTTTATGTGATCTGTGGGCGGCTTAGTCCAGCCAAGCACCTCAACATGGAGAGGCAGGCTAGAAGACTGCAAATTAACTCCATGCAACTTTTGCTTCCCCTTCACATCGTTTACAACCGGATTTGAGCTGGATAGGCACTCCCAATAATTCCTCAAGAAAATCACAGAATCTCGTATAGTAGCCTCACCTTTGTTGTGAATGACATCATCTCTCAGGTGCCAAGCCCTCCAAAGAACTAGCATAAGTTTTTCCCTCATGTCACCATGGCAAATACTCAAGCTTTGCAAAAGCCAATCCGGGGAGAAAGGCATGATTGATTTGTCTTCCGGCAGTTTCCAAATTTTACTCATTTCCTCACGAAGAGCTCTCTGTTTTGTGCAAACAACGGTAGCATGATGTGCGTTTTCAATCGCAGCCCCACATAGGTTGCATATACCATCCAATTCAAGAGTCCTCCTGTGCTTGTTGTCCTTCGTAGGGAGAGAATCAGTGGCAGCCCTCCAGGTGAAGATACGGACTTTATGTGGCACCTTTGCTTTCCAGACTAGATTCCATAAGCTCTCCCTATCAATACTTGGGTTTTTTGAGGATCCTTCATTAGACCCCCCTGCAAAGAAACACCAAGATGATAAGCACTCCTAACCGTAAATGTACCATTCTTCTCATAGTTCCAAGCTAGAATATCCCCCATAGGCTTTGGGGGAAGCTTGATCTTGTATATTTCTTCCGAGTCAAAATTGTAGAACAACTTGTCAGTGATCTGCTTGTCCAGTCATTAGAATGGGGAAGCAACAACTGGTTTACCCATCTAAGCCGGCTTCTAGTTTTCATGGATTGTATGGAAAGGCCAGATTGCCGAGGTATCCAGTTGTCACGAAGGATTTGGATACTCTTTCCATTTCCCACTCTCCAAACCACTCCTTTTTTCAGGAGTTCAAGCCCATATTCAATTCCACGCCACACGGGTGATCCATCAGAGGTGAAGACCGTGTCCAACAAATTTCCTTTTGGGTAGTATTTTGCTTTTAGAACCCTAGCATAAAGACTGTCAGGTCTTTGGACAAGTCGCCATGCTTGTTTTGCGAGAAGAGCTTGATTGAAAATACGCATATCTCGGAACCCAAGCCCCCCTCACGCTTTGGTTTTGTCCTCTTCTCCCAAGACATCCAGTGCACTCTTCTTTTGTTCTCTTCATCCCCCCACCAGAAGTCGCGCATCAGCTTCTCATATTTATCACAAAAGCCTGCACTCATTTTGAAGATACTCATGGTATGCGTAGGCAGGGCTTGAGCAATAGATTTGACCAAAATGTCTTTTGCCCCATAGGACAAATATCTTTCTGCCCAGTCCGTAAGTCTTTTAGTGAACCTCTCGAAAATGGGTTGGAAATGAGAATCTTTCATTAGTCCTTCAGGGGTTGGAAGACCGAGATACTTTTCCTCAAAGGTCGAAGATGTGAGGTCCAGGGTATGCATGATCTCCTCCTGGACCTGAATCGGACATACACTGCTGAATAGGATGGAACATTTGCTTGGGCTCAACAATTGTCCCGTGCCTTTCTGGAAAACATTGAGGGCTGACTTCACGCTCTTTGCTTGATCCCCAGTTGCCTTGAAAAACAATAAACTATCGTCCGCAAACAGAAGATGAGAAATTCCCGGAGCGCCCCTCGCAACCTTGAGAGGGGTAATATTAGAGATAAAACATTCAGCTTCAAGTGCTCGGGACAGACCTTCAGCCACAAACAAAAAAAGATAAGGGCTCAAAGGATCTCCTTGTCTCAACCCCCTGGAGGGGTAGAAGGATTCCAGGATTTCACCATTCAGCTTGACAGCGTATCTAACTGAACGGACACACGTCATAATCCATGACACCCATTTTTGGCAGAAACCAAATTTTAGCAAGACCCCTTCTAGGAAATTCCATTCCACTCCGTCGTAAGCTTTTGTCAGGTCCAATTTATAAGCACAATGATTGTCCCTAGCATTCTTACTCTGTTGGATCTTGTGGAAACACTCAAAAGCAATTGAAGCATTATCCGAGATTAATCTTCCGGGAATGAAAGCACTTTGAGATTCCAAAATTAGTTCCTCCAGGAACGGTCTGAGACGATTCGCCGGGCCTTATTTTGTTCCAATCAAATCAAGCCACGTACGCGGGAGCACGGATAGGCGCACGCGCGGGGAGCAGGCAAGTCTCGTCCATTGAGTTTATCAGGTGGATGGGATTGTAAACGAGTCCGTGGTCAAAAATTCTGATGATGTGGCACCCTATAGATCTTATCGGGTCTGGAAACTCTGCAAATTGTTCCTCCCTTATTCCTTTTCACTATTTTTCGGAACAGCTGCCATACGCAACATTTTGATGCAGACGCGCAGCCGGTGGCGGCCCCCGGCGAGCGTAGACAGCGTCGACCAGTCTGTGGCCTGTAGGCAGGTGAATGCCGCTCGAGGACGTCCTCATCGTTTGAAGCCATTCGATTTTCCTCAGCTCTCCTCCACTCTCTATCTCATGTACAGGGGGCGTGGTGTGACTGTGTGAGACCCAGATTCGCTAAATCACAAAATCTGTGATTTTTACATTGTTGGTCGACTATGGATCATGTAATGTTGTCCTGGTTAATGAACGCCGACTGGCTATGATTGGATAATTATCGTGCTCAGGTAATGTTGTCTTGGTTAATCAATGCAGACGGACCGTGATTCAGTGTAGCGGTTTGAAGTTGTGGCCCTATTTTAGAGTTGTGACCCTATTCTCCGGGTTTATAGGACTTTTGCCCATTTCTAGATGATTGAAATATGTATTGTACTCCCTTCGTCCCCCTCGTGTCGCCCCGCGGGCGACCCAGGGGGAACCCTAGCTGCCATCCTCTCGGCCCTTCTCCCCCTCCACCTCTCCTCGCCGCTGTCCGCAGCGCCGCCGAGCAAAGCTTGGCCGGCTGGGCGGTGGCGGGGCATCTCTCCCCCTTGGAGCGTCTTGGGCGACGCGGGACAGCCAGATCGCGAAGAGGCGTCGGGCTAGCGTGGGGTTTGGCGGCGCGGCGGGCGAACATCATGGCGGCGACGAGTTGCGGCGCCGGCGATGCGGCGCGGCAGCTGCGGCTTCGATGTGAGTCCACGGCGAGGTGGTGGCTGCGTGGTCTTCAGATCGGGTGGTCGCGGGCATCACCATGTTCAGGCCAGATCCATCTGGATCTGGTGCTTGGATGTTGTCGGTCGGCGCAGGGTGGTGGTCTACGCCGCTGGCTTTGTCGGATCGTTGGATCTGGCGCCTGGAGATCTACGGCGGTTGTCCTTCTTGATCCTCCTTCCTGGTGGGTTGAGCCCCATGGCACTCGCATCTCTGCTGTTCTCGGTTCGTCTCGCTGTCGGATCCGGAACAGTCGGGGGTTTGGTGGTATAGGTTGGGGACTAGAGAAAACTTTGGCCGGTTGGTCCGGCCCGGCATCGACGGCGTTCCTCGACGCCGTTACCCTCCCTGGAAGTGAAGCCGAGGTCCCTCCTATCCACATCCGAACCCCTCCTGGACGAAAGTCCAAAATTCACTCTGGATTGGGGGGTGGCGGTGCCCTGCGCGTTGTAACCTCCATGGAGGCGCCATCTTGGGAGGCTCAGATGGTCGGGCGAGAGATGCTATGAGTGGTGGGCGTCGCGTAGCTCCAGCAGCGGCAACGGTGTGAGCTCCGGGGGAAACCCTAGATCTGGGTCTACCGGATCGGACGATGATGGCACCTTCAATGCCGTTGTCCCTCCCGAGGGCATTGTTTTGAAGCACGCGTTGGCTGGAGGGGACAAGAGCAGGAGCGGTGTTACATCTACCGAACAACTGTCGTACGCAACATTTTGATGAAGACACACAGCTGGTGGCGGCACCCGGCGAGCCTGGACAGCGTCGGCCAGTCGGCAGCCTGTAGGCAGGTGCACGCCGCTCGAGAACGTCCTCTCCGTTTGAAGTCGTTCGATTTCCTCCGCGCCCCTCTGCTCTCTATCTCATGTACAGGGGGCGTGGTGTGACTGTGTGAGACCCGGATTCGCTAAATCACAAAATCTATGATTTTTACATTGTTGGTCGACAATGGATCATGTAATGTTGCCCTGGTTAATATTTTTAGAACGAAGGCTCAAGGAGAGCCCGGCTTTGAATTACGAAGCCATCAACCGGCCAGGAATTACATCGGCCCATACACCGGAAAAGAAAAACAATGAAACTAAAAACGGCAGATACAAGGTGCTACAAAAAAACAGCTTACAGGCACCACAACAGAAAGCACAAGGAATTCTACACGTAGACTAGCTAAATGTTGATGGAGCCCTTCGACGCGAATGAAGAACCAAGGCAATGACAACAAGCGAGCTTCAAGAGGGAATCGCACCCAGCGAAGATGAACATGCCCTCATCTACTCTGAAAGGAGACCACCATGATCAAACCCTCCTTCTTTTGCTTTATCTATAAAGCGGGGCGAAAGCCTTTTTCGGTATCAAACCCTTCTTCTTCAATTCCGAAGGGGACCCCTGCCCATCGCCCTGGATCGAAGGGCGCCGGACCGTCACAAATTGAAGCAGCTCACCCTAGAGCAAGGAACGGTAGGGATTCTGTAGCACCTTGGGAGATACTCAGCGTGTCCAACCCACTGTGCAAGATCACCAGGAGAAGAGCGTAACTGCAGCTCAATGGTCCATACATGAAGAAATAAAGCTGTTGAAGGACGGGGGCACCAAAGAAACAATCGCAGGGTTGATAAACAACTGAAGCTGAGACAAGACTAGAGCTCAAATAATTAGGATCCATGTTCGAAGCACCGACGCCGTGCAGCTTCACACAGGGGAGAGGAACCCTATACCCTCCCCTACCATGGCAACACACAAACGACCGGCCTACAGACAGCCACAGGGAGCTAAACTTGCGAAAATATCATCCCGGCGTAATGTCCAACTGGGATGTCGCTGCTCGCCGGAGAACCACATCCAAATGCCAACGCACACCCCAACTCACCGAAGACGACACCTTCAGGAAGGTGACGACGCAAGCCGCGCCGCTGCTGCCCAGACCAGAACTGGCTAAGGAGGCCGCCGCCTCGGCTACAAGAGCCCTCCGCACGGAGACGAAGCAGCACGGCCTCGCCGACACCTTCCTTGGAAGCCACGCGGACTTCGCCAGCGACCCCTCTGGCGGCGGCAAGGCGGGGAAGGCAGGGGAAGGTGGCTTGACGGCTGGGGTTGCGTCGCCGCCCGCGTCGCCCCGAGCGGAGCGAAGCGGGGGCCTTTTTTCGTGGTTGATATTATTCGGTCTTTGCCCTGGTTAATGAACACCGACTGACCGTGATTTACTGGTTGCTATTTGAAGCCGTGGGCCTATTTTAGAGTTGTGACCCTATTCTCTAGGTTTATACTTACCGACTCTTGCGCATTCTAGATGATTGAAATATGTATTGTATATCACAAGAAGTGTACCATGGTATTCATATTCAGAAGAAGTTTTCAGTGATTTACCTTTTGTGATATGTAACTCATATTTCATTAGTCCAATTCATGATTATAGAAATAGTTACAACAACAACAACAACAACAACAACAAAGCCTTTAGTCCCAACAAGTTGGGGTAGGCTAGAGGTGAAACCTATACGATCTCGTAACCAACTCATGGCTCTGGCACATGGATAGCAAGCTTCCACACACCCCTGTCCATAGCTAGCTCTTTGGTTATACTCCAATCCTTCATGTCTCTTTTAACGGACTCCTCCCATGTCAAATTCGGCCTACCCCGCCCTCTCTTGACATTCTCCGCATGCTTTAGCCGGCCGCTATGCACTGAAGCTTCTGGAGGCCTGCACTGAATATGCCCAAACCATCTCAGACGATGTTGGACAAGCTTCTCTTCAATTGGTGCTACCCCAACTCTATCTCGTATATCATCATTCCGGACTCAATCCTTCCTCGTGTGGCCACACATCCATCTCAACATACGCATCCCCGCCACACCTAACTGTTGAACATGTCGTCTTTTAGTCGGCCAACACTCAGCGCCATACAACATTGCGGGTCGAACCGCCGTCCTGTAGAACTTGCCTTTTAGCTTTTGTGGCACTCTCTTGTCACAGAGAATGCCAGAAGCTTGGCGCCACTTCATCCATCCGGCTTTGATTCGATAGTTCACATCTTCATCAATACCCCCATCCCCCTGCAGCATTGACCCGAAATACCGAAAGGTGTCCTTCTAGGGAACCACCTGGCCATCAAGGCTAACCTCCTCCTCCTCACACCTAGTAGTACTGAAACCGCACATCATGTACTCGGTTTTAGTTCTACTAAGCCTAAACCCTTTCGATTCCAAGGTTTGTCTCCATAACTCTAACTTCCTATTTACCCCTGTCCGACTATCGTCAACTAGCACCACATCATCCGCAAAGAGCATACACCATGGGATATCTCCTTGTATATTCCTTGTGACCTCATCCATCACCAATGCAAAAAGATAAGGGCTCAAAGTTGACCCCTGATGCAGTCCTATCTTAATCGGGAAGTCGTCAGTGTCGACATCACTTGTTCGAACACTTGTCACAACATTATCGTACATGTCCTTGATGAGGGTAATGTACTTTGCTGGGACTTTGTATTTCTCCAAGGCCCACCACATGACATTCCGTGGTATCTTATCATAGGCCTTCTCCAAGTCAATGAACACCATATGCAAGTCCTTCTTTTGATCCCTATATCTCTCCATAAGTTGTCGTACCAAGAAAATGGCTTCCATGGTCGACCTCCCATGCATGAAACCAAACTGATTTTTGGTCACGCTTGCCATTCTTCTTAAGCGGTGCTCAATGACCCTCTCCCGTAGCTTCATTGTATGGCTCATCAGCTTAATTCCACGGTAATTAGTACAACTCTGAACATCCCCCTTGTTCTTGAAGATCGGTACTAATATACTCCGTCTCCATTCTTCTGGCATCTTGTTTGCCCGAAAAATGAGGTTGAAAAAGTTTGGTTAGCCATACTATCGCTATGTCCCCGAGACCTTTCCACACCTCAATGGGGATACAATTAGGGCCCATCGCCTTGCCTCCTTTCATCCTTTTTAAAGCCCCCTTGACCTTAGACTCCTAGATTCGCCGCACAAAACGCATGCTGGTCTCATCAAAGGAGTCGTCCAGTTCAATGGTAGAACTCTCATTCTCCCCATTGAACAGCTTGTCGAAGTACTCCCGCCATCTATGCTTAATCTCCTCGTCCTTCACCAAGAGTTGGCCTGCTCCGTTCTTAATGCATTTGACTTGGCCAATATCCCCCGTCTTCCTCTCTCGGATCTTGGCCATCTTATAGATGTCCCTTTCGCCTTCCTTCGTGCCTAACCGTTGGTAGAGGTCCTCATATGCCCGACCCCTTGCTTCACCAACAGCTCGCTTTGTAGCCTTCTTCGCCATCTTGTACTTCTCTATGTTGTCTGCACTCCTATCTAGGTATAGGCGTCTGAAGCAATCTTTCTTCTCTTTAATCGCCTTCTGGACATCATCATTCCACCACCAGGTATCCTTATCTTCGCTTCTCCTTCCCCTGGACACTCCAAACTCCTCCGAGGCCACCTTACGAATGCAAGTCGCCATCTTCATTCACACATTGTCCGCATCCCCTCCTTCCTCCCAAGGGCCCTCCTTAATGACCCTCTCCTTGAACGCCTGAGCTACCTCTCCCTTGAGCTTCCACCACTTCGTTTTAGCGACTTTGGCACGCTTATCCCGCTGGACACGAATCCGAAAGCGGAAGTCAGCAACCACCAGCTTATGCTGGGGTACAACACTCTCTCCAGGTATTACCTTACAGTCTAGGCACGCACGCCTATCTTCTCTTCTCGAGAGGATGAAATCAATCTGGCTAGAGTGTTGGCCACTACTAAAAGTCACCAGATGTGATTCTCTCTTTCTAAAGAGGGTGTTAGCTACAATCATGTTGTAGGCTAGAGCAAAGCTTAAGACATCTTCTCCTTCTTGATTCCTGATGCCATAGCCAAAGCCCCATGCGCCCCTTCAAACTTGTGTTAGATGTACCCATGTGGCCATTGAGGTCTCCTCCTATG
>NC_057814.1:65644507-65688104 GCF_018294505.1 Triticum aestivum | reverse complement strand
AGACAAGGCCGTCTTAGGTTTCACGCTATAGGTTTTTTAGGGCTAAAGTTCAAACATTCACTGGAATGCAAATAATGTATAGTGTGAGCCAAAAGTGGCGACCACAGACTAACATAGTAGCGGCATTTGCAATCACATGAGCTTCAGTATTATGATCACGTGGATAACTTCCACGGACGAAATTAGTAGTAATTTCGACTTCATTTCTTCCACCACACCCATACTTGGAGGCTGTTTGGTTCACAGCCGAGAGCTGCCACGCCAAATTATTGGCGCTGACCAGATGTCTTGGCCAGCGTTTGGATAGACGCCAATCTTTTGGACATGCGCCAACTTTTTGGCTCCCCGTTCAGTTTTCTGCGCCAACTCCCGGCGAGGCAGCGGCGGCGAATTTGTTCGCCAAATATTTGGCTAGCCCGGCGTTGGTAAGGCTGGCATGGGCGCAAGCCAAACAGCCCCTTAGTCCTAAGAATAGCTCCTGAACGTGTTTAACTGTTGCAGAACAATCAGTAGCAATCTGTACTTTGTGGACATTAAGATCAAGTGCCAACGAGATGCTTTCGCTGCATGCCATTGCCTCAAGCGTTTCCGGCTCAGCCAGATCATCTACTATCATTGCCGATACACCCAGGAACATTCCAGCGTGGTCTCGACAGATTGCAGCAAAGGTTCCCCTATCCAGATTTCACGCTATAGGTGGGACGATATGCGGAGGACAGTGGTATCCCGGCCCACCAAATCCTGATGCTCGCATTTATCCTGTATTTGTTTCTGAATTGCCGGCGATGCATGTTCAATGAGAGGAGACGTTCTTGTCCACCTAGGCGCCGGACGCCTCATCCGTTTTCTTCCTGTGATCCGTTTTCTTCCAGTGATGCAGACCCTATAGATATTCTTTATGTAGAAAATTAAAAGAATTAAACACAATACAGACGCAAGCGCTCATATACACGCAGACTGAGCCAGCGTATCATCTTGAAATTTACGAAGTCACCGTAAGCACCTCGTCGTCGACAGGAACGTTTCCTCCCACTGAATGCGCATCGCCGGTGTCCTAAAACCTCTAACCATCCAACTACAGGTTGGCTCGCGTAGAAAATTAATTTTGTTAGCGCTCAAACAATCGCTCCTGCATCGGAGGAGTGGACTCCTACATGGGCGCCATTTCCTTAGTTAATTTTTTTTATTTTCTAAGTGCACAGATAAGCGACTCTCCATTCGAGATGCCCTGAAGCGTCTATGCTTAAGATGGCGTGCCGGTTCAGTCATTCGGATGTGCTCATAGGAGTAAGGTGTGCGCGTGTGAACTGAGGTGTGTTAAAAAAAATCCATGAACAGTGGTCCGATGTAGAGCCGTTTGAGCCGCCGGCCGTCCGCGGCGAATCCAACGGACGGCGGCGACGCCGTATCCCACCCGAGCGCCGGAACCGCCGCGTCGTCCGCACGCGCGTCAGCCCCTCGTCGGCCGCCGCATTTCCTCGATTCGCGAGCGTCGGCGGCGATAAGCCCGCTTACGCGCGCGCGGGATGGCGTCAACGCTTTGCTCTCCCCGCCACCACCACCGCTCGTATATCTGCCGTCGCCGCCTGCGCCCCTCCCCTCCCAGCCACGCCCGTCCCCGGAGCGGCGCCGGCGGCCCACCAGGTACGTTCCGCTCCCAGGATCCGTTCCACATAGTTCCTGCCGTAGCTTTACCGCTCCGTTGAAGAAAAATCTGTCGCCTTGGTTCGGGATCGAATCGAGGGAAAATATTGGGATTTTCGAAATTCGGGGTCGCGGTTGGGGTGTGCCGGATCATTTCGTAGCCGCAGTGCTAAAATTCGGCAGTTCTTCAAGTGCCCAAGCGACCGGTGCTCTGATGGGATTCGTTTCGGTAGTTTGTTCCCCACGAGCACAGAGGATTCTTGGATCCAACCCATGGTGCCAATTTAGTTTCAGTTTTTTGGAATGAATGGAGCCGATGCCTGGGGCAGATTAATGGGGGATGGAGTCTTTCGCTGAAACTCTGCTGTCAAAAAAGAAAGTGTGCTGAAACTCTGTCATTACTTTGTGTTGTGCAGGATTGAACACCACGAAATATCTTTGTTCCCACCCAATGTCCACCGGCAGGGGTTCTCCTGTATCGTGTTCATCCATGGAAGCATCCAAAAGCAAGCCAGGACCGGAACATCTCATTGTTCTGGTTCATGGTATCATGGCAAGGTAACAGCCTAGTCCTACCATACTACTCCATCATGCAGCTAAGTATACCAGATAAAATTAGGCATTACTCTGTGCCTCTTTCTCGAGAACTTAATTTCATTGTTACCGGTTAGTTGGTTACAAATTTCTCAAGAACTTAATTTCATTAGTTAAATCACATGACATACATCTGTACTTAACTGTCAGAACTCAAAGTGCACACCTGTATTTGTAAAATCCATATAAGCAATAGTAAGGGCTTTGCAAAATGCTAAAGGTATATTTACGTTTGCCACAGTTTACTTAATAATGTTATAGCTGTATTTATTGCTGATAGTTTTTCTTCGTTCTCTGTTGATTATAGCCCCAGTGACTGGACATATGGGGAAGCAGTGCTGAAAAAGAGGCTTGGTGACAATTTCTTTATCTATGGTATGCGTGCATTTTAACTCTTCATCTATATAGAGAAAGGACATTGTAGTTAGAGATGAAATTAGCATCCACTGCTTTACTGCAGCACAAAAAATTGTCAGCCATAAAATAGCAAACTATTTCCTTGCAGCTAGTTCATCAAACATCTACGCCAAATCTTTTGACGGGATCAATGTAGCTGGAAGGAGGTTAGCGAAAGAAGTATGTGGTAGAGACTGTTCTCTGCTGTTCATGTATTGATTGCTTAGAAGCTTGCGTAATATTGCCCTATGGAAGCAGGTCTTGGACGTGGTTCAGAAGATGGCCGGCTTGAAAAAGATTTCCTTCATAGCACATTCTTTGGGTGGTTTGTTTGCTAGATATGCTATTTCTATACTATATTCACAGCAAGCAAAAGAAACAGGAAGTGGTGCTAGTGTCATGCTGACAAGTGGAGGATCTGAAATATCACGCACTTCAGGATTAGGTGCCATTGCTGGGTTGGAGCCAACTAATTTTATTACATTGGCAACCCCACATCTTGGTGTTAGAGGAAAAAATCAGGTGGGTGTCCAACATGCATTAAATTATATTTGTGAACCTTTTTTAACTTCCCATCTAATCTTGGTTGCCTTGGAAGCAAAAGCTTTGTTTTGGTGCTTGACCAATTTTTAACGATGTATTAAGGATTTTGTGAGGTACCCAACACATCGTGGTATATCATTAATTGGTGCCAAAGCCATATAAGTAAACTTCTGGTGAAACATACAAGCGATTGCTTGCTGAGAAAATAGTGATATTACTGTGGCTTTTTAATATCGAGAATGCATTGATTTCATGCGAGTTTACCCCCTTTGGTGATTATCAGCTTCCATTTCTTCAAGGGCTGTCAATTCTAGAGAAACTTGCAGCACCTTTGGCGCCCTTCATTGTCGGACGCACTGGTGCTCAGCTCTTTCTCACTGATGGTGAACCTACCAAGCCGCCTCTCCTTCTACTAATGACATCTGACCATGAAGACAAAAAGTTCATGTAGGTGAGGAGGACAGATCACTTGGAGGCTAATTTATTCAACTAGAAAAATAATGTTTCTTCATCACTCAACAGATCTGCACTAGCAGCTTTTAAGAACCGCATTTTGTATGCTAATGTTTCATATGACCGTATCCTCCATACAAAATTATTTCTTGAACTTGATCTGCAACATATGTTCAAACGGGATATTTCTGTTTTCTTGTTTTCCTGAGCCTCGAATGCCAGATATGGTTGGTTGGAAAACATCTTCAATAAGGAGAGAATTGGACCTTAGAAAGGTACCTTACTTCCACTAGGATTCAGTGGCAGCCACTAAAGTGGGGTTCTGGGGTAGTGATATTTTGAGTAACTCCTTACTTGCTCCCTATACACAGCCCTTGCGTCGTTCACTTGATGGCTACAAGTACATTGTGAATGTGGAGTACTGTTCGCCTGTGTCGTCCGATGGTCCCCATTTTCCTTCGCGGGCTGCCAGAGCCAAGGAAGCTGCACAGAGTACACCGAATGTGGAAAATACCGAGGAATATCACCAGATGATGGAAGGCAAGTAGGAGCTTTGTGCTACCTCTATGTACTAGATTTGTTCCTTTTCACACGGATGAAAATGAATTCTTTGTACCAAAACAGAGGAGATGATTCGTGGGTTGCAGAGAGTGGGTTGGAAGAAAGTAGATGTGAACTTCCATGCATCAATGTGGCCTTACTCTGCTCACAACAACATGCATGTATGTACATGTGCACCCCCAAGAGTCCCCTGAGGACATACATTTTTTCTGCTCGATAAATTATCTTCAAGATACATGGTATGTATCAATGCAGGTTAAGAATGAGTGGCTTCATAACGCGGGTGCCGGTGTGATCGCCCACGTCGCAGACAGCATGAAACAGACATGTCTGCCCTCCAGCCTGTGAGATTTACACCTGGGATGCTGACTTTCGCCACGGTTAGGTAAGTACCCTATTGGTAAACTTTTGAGCAACTTGTGCTTCCCAGCTTTTCCTAACCAACACAAAGGTTGTTTTGCCAATATTCAAAGATACCGTAAGCCATAAATCCATTGCTAAAGGTTGATTGCTTGCCAGCTTGTTGCTTCGATGCCTGTATATATTTTCATCTCACACGAAGTATTATATTTGCGTCGCAGATCTACAAGGAATTAGTGATACATTTTGTTGCAGACGGTTCGCAAGTCAGTTGCAGAGGCAGGTGCCGGCACAAACTGGAAATGAAAAAAGAAGAAACGGGATGATATTTCTCATTCGGAAGATGATTGCCTCGACTTGTGCTGGAAGCAAATGGTATTTTATATGATATTACACCACAGATAGGTGTGAAGTGTTCGTAGCTATGGTGGATTATGCTAATATTGAGAGAGGGCGTACTGGAAATGTAACACCGCGGTTGACCTGGAAAACCCAGGCATTTTAACACTGAGGCCTGTTTTTGCTGGTGTCCCGTCCAACAAGAATGAACATATGGTGGTAAAAAATCGGATTTAAAGTAGACCATTCTAGAGAAGAGTAGGAACCACAGATGGCATGCATATTGTAGAACTAATAGGGGAAGCAAGGAGTTGTAAGAAAATAAACATGGGGGATGGATTGTAGGCTTGAAAATACAGTTTGGTTATTCTTTGCTGTATTCCGTACATTGTAAAACATGTGTCCTTTTCTTGGTTTTCCTTTTATTTATTTCTCAGAACAGTGCTTCTCATCTGCCCCTTCTCCAAACCTTGTGTATTAATAATACAGTTTGTAGATATATTATTAAGTTTGGAATATCTGGTTTTGTCTCCAACTGTTTTTGCAAAAAATAAAAAATAAAAATTCACACGTTCGCGGAGGCTGCTGCCGCTGACGCGCAGACACACGAGACGGCCGCAAGTCTTCCCGGGTGCACGCAATAGTTTCCGCTACTTCCTCTCTGCTTCTTTCCTTTGTCTCTGGTTCTCCGAGGAATGATACCACGGTGTGGTCGCGCCGGTGGTACTCTTCCTTCTACTCGTCTCCGTCCTCCCCCTCCTCCTCTCTTCCTTCTACTCGTCTACGGCGATCTAGTCAGCGCACACCTCTCTTCTTCTTTTTTGTCCATTCTCTGTGGCCTCCACGTTGCAGAGTTGAGTCCGTTCAGCTCAGCAGAGGTGGGGAGTTGCCGCTCGGTGTTCTTCAGGACGATGCTCTTCTCCAGCTCGCGCTCTCGATCCACCCAAGCCAGGTGATGCCTTTTTTTTTTTCTGCCGTCCGCCACAAGTTCAGCTTTTGCTCATCCTGAAACCGATTGCCTCCCCTCCTTATTAACCTCTTGTTTGCTGTATATGCTATTTTTATTTCTGGGACGCGCAAACAGCAAAATCTGGTTCCCGGGTATTTTTATTTTTACTCTGTAATTGTATTAGATAGAGTGAAAGTGTTAAATATGTAGTACATACATCAGGAAAAGAAAAAGATACGAGTAAGATGAAATAAAGCAAAGAGAATAAATGGTCAGTGGTCAGCGCTTAGCATCTATCCAAGCTCGCAGGGATGCTGCATTTTATTTTTTCTAAACAAAACCAGATCATGCTTTTCCAAACAAAATTAGTACCGCGAGCTGTTACTTTCACGAAACACAAATGTCCAGCTTTTGCTCATCCGGTGGTCCTCTGAAAGCAACTAGTAGGATTTTTGGTTTTGCTGATGTTGAATTTGTGATGTGCAGAACCGGATCTTTTCTTCACTAGTTCACCTTGGGTTACTGTTGCAAAGGACTCTGCCAATTGGATTTGAAGGAGCTGTTATTCAAGGTGCCCTTCTGCTTCTGCTTCTGCTTTGGAAGGAAGCGATGCATATGCGCATAGTGTACTGTTGCTTTCACCGACCAATCAAGTTCAGGTTTTCCTCATTCTGTCTTCTGAAAACCATCATGTTTTCATTGCAGAATTTCAAGCCAAGGACAATGCTATAGTCGTCTGTAGATCAGAGTGCAAAGACAAAAAAGAAGGGTCGAGGTATGGAGGTCGCCGCTGGGGCGATGATCCCTGTGCTCCGTAAGCTCGGTGAGCTGCTCGCTGGAGAATACAACCTAGAGAAACGAGTAAAGAAAGGTGTACGATCGCTCCTTACAGAGCTGGAGATGATGCATGCCGTGCTCCGTAAGGTTGGCGAGGTGCCACCGGACCAACTCGAGGAGCCGGTCCGTATTTGGGCCGGCAAGGTTAGAGACGTCTCTTGCGACATGGAAGACGTTGTTGACGACTTCCTGGTGTGTGTGGATGAGGGTTCAAGTAGCAAGCCAATGAACATGAGGAATCAAGTCAAGAAGTTCCTCAAAAAGACCACCAAACTGTATGGTAAGGGCAAAGCACTTCATCAAATCTGTGATGCCATTGAAGAAGCTCAGGATCTTGCCAAGGAGTTGGCGGACCTGCGTAAAAGGTACGAGCTTGACGTTCATAGCACTAGCAATCATGCTACCATTGACCCTCGGGTGTTAGCTCTACACAAAAATGTAGAGGAGCTTGTTGGGGTTGACCGCACAAGGGATGAGCTTATCAAAACACTGATTTGTGAGGACGGGAGTTCTAAGGACCAATTGAAGACAATCTCTATTGTTGGTGTTGGTGGGCTGGGCAAGACTACACTCACCAAAGCAATTTATGAGAAGATCAAAGCCCAGTTTGAATGTGCGGCTTTTGTCCCCGTAGGTCAGAACGCAGATATCAAGAAAGTTTTCAAGGACTTACTCTATGGACTTGACAAAGAAAAGTTCAATGACATTCATAATACAGCAAAGGATGAAAATCTACTCATCAAGGAAATCAATGAATTCCTTATGGATAAGAGGTATGCATCACATAGTTCTTGGCTTTGTTTTTATATTTCGAGATTGTATGAAGTAGCCACATGTATACTGAATTCCATATCTTCAGTTACATTTTTTGTTATATTTTTATATTTGTAGCATGTTTCTTATTTTAAGCAAATTCTAGTTAATTTTTGTGTGTGTACCTTATTTTTTTTTTGTTAGTATTGTAGACCTTTAAGAAATTTCTGCTGTATTTCTTAACATTTCTGCATGCATATCTTTAGTGGGTCACATAATTCCTGTGGTTAGCTTTAGTACCATACAATTTATCCTTGTTACAAAACTCAGCTGTATATATATGACTTGCCAGCTAATGATATCAAAATAATTGGCATAGGTACCTCATTGTAATTGATGATATATGGGGAAAAGACATATGGAAATATATAGATTGTGCTTTGTATAAAAACAAACTCCATAGTCGGGTAATCACAACTACCCGCAATGTGAGTTTGTCTGAAGCATGTCTCTCTTCCAGTGATGACATGATTCATAGAATGAAACCTCTTTCTGATGAAGACTCGCGAATACTCTTCCATAGAAGAATATTTCAAAGCGAGGACAAATGTCCAAAAGTTGCAGGTAGTATCAAGAGAGATCTTGAAGAAATGTGGTGGTGTACCATTAGCCATCATTACAATAGCTAGCCTACTTGCTAGTAATCAACGGGTAAAGCAAAAATATGAGTGGATGCATTTGCACAATTCGATTGGCCGTGGAGTTACACAAGGTGATATTGTGAAGGAGATGAACAGGATATTATCACTCAGCTATTATGATTTGCCATCTCATCTGAAGCCTTGTTTATTATATCTAAGCATCTTTCCTGAAGACTTTGAGATTAATAGAGATTGGCTGATATGGAGGTGGCTTGCTGAAGGGTTTATCCAATGTGACAAAGAAGAAACCAGGCTGTTTGAGATCGGAGAGAGCTACTTCAATGAGCTCATGAACAGGAGCTTGATCCAGCCAGCGGAAATCAATGATGAAGGAACGGTAGTAACTTGCCGTATACATGATATGGTGCTTCACCTTATATGCTCACTGTCAAGTGCGGAAAATTTTATCTCCATATTGAATAATGCTGAGTGGCATGCACCTAATCTGCAAAGGAAGTTTCGCGGATTATCACTTCATAATATCAAGGCAAAGGTTCAGAACCATCAGTTTGATAGCACTAGCCTGTCAAAAGTGACGACCTTTGCTGTTTTTTCTCCCGTTGCTTGTGATTGGTTGCCATCTCTCTCAAGCTTCCAATTTTTACGTGTGCTGGATCTTGGAAATTGTGGCAGCCGTGAAAGTAGCTCTGGTCTCAACCTCAAGTATGTTGGGAATTTGATTCACCTAAGGTACTTAGGGCTCAAGGGTGCAGATGTTCACGAACTCCCAGTGGACATAAGCAAGCTGCAGCTTTTGCAGATACTGGACATACAAGGAACTAGAATAAATGAGTTACCTGCAAGTATTGTTCAACTAAGAAATTTGATATGCCTATCTGTCGATAGTGGCTTGAGGCTGCCAAAAGGAATGGGGAACTTGATGTCCCTTGAAGTGCTGGAACGAGTAGGCTTATCCTCATCTCCTCACATTGTGGAAGAGTTGAGGCATCTGACAGAGGTTATGACACTCAGTATTAACTGTGATAACATGGACGAGGATCTGATTGATATATTAATCAAGTCTCTAGGCAAACTGCACAAATTGCAAAATCTGCATATTGATGATGGTGGCAGATTGATAGATTGCATGTGTGAAAGTTGGGTGCCCCCTCCAAACCTTCGTAGTTTTGATTCATGGGACCCCTTCTTTTTCTTTTCGTCGTTATGCAGACTTCCAAAGTGGGTCAATTCAAGGTCGCTTCCCCACCTCTCCAGCCTGGCCATAGATGTGGAAGAACTGCAAGGGGATGACGTTCAGATCATTGGGATGCTGCCTGCTCTTCGGTCTCTGCGACTTGCTGCAAAACGAGTGATGGGAACGTTGGTTGTGAGGGCCGATGCATTCCAATCTGCGAGATGCTGCAAGTTCTACGGGTTTCTGACTTGGCCATGCCTTTTTCCACCTGGAGCTATGCCAAGGGTTCAACACCTTGAGTTCTGGGTATCTTATTGGTCGATCGCGATTGGTGAGGTTGACTGTGGCATGAACCACCTCCCTTCTCTCGAGCATGTCAAGGTTACTCTGCAGCGTGATAGGTTCACCGTTAACGGGGTCGATGAAGAGGTGGATATAGCCAAGGCTTTGCTGAGGCGCGCAACAGAAGCCCATCCAAAACGTCCCACCATTGAAATCTATTCGACATAAGTGCTCACATTCCTTGCCGCCGGTAAGTCACGTTTACTCATCTGGGGAACCATGAATAAATCTCTTTGCCTGAATATGCTCGTTATCATACTGTTTGATTTGTCCCTCTTACTTTCTGAATTTCAGGCCTTGAATAAAATCTTGGGAGCCAAATACTAGTAATTCGATCAGTTGCCTTTCGATAGGCAACAAACAATTCATTGCGCCGTGGCAGGCACCAGCATCTCGTTTGATTGGTGTACCGCTGCAGCTCCCGATAAGCAAGGATCATTCTCTCCAACGTATGTTCAGGCTCTGTCTTCCGCGTGTTGTTCTTGTTCAGGATGAACTATTTTATTTTTTCTGCGTATGCTTTCAGAAATGCAGCACCTCATTTCCTTCATTCAGTCAAGACTCGGCACAATGTAAGGTTGCATTCAGTTGGCACTTATTCAGTGTTGTTTTGTAACAGTACTACCTCTACGTTTGCAGCTTATTCACATACAGTGTTGTTTTGTTTTTATCGTCTTATAGCGAAGAGTTAATTGAACTCGGCTTGTTGGCTTCTCTTGTCACTTATTCAGTCAAGACTCGTACAATAAAAAGCAGTTGGTTGAACTCCTGTTGTGCATGGCCCCAGATTTGCTTGATGTTGTTCGTCAAGTTTTCTCTTCTTACTGCAACTCTTGTTTTGGAGCTCGTGATAGAGAACCACAAACGGACATGCTTGTTCTTCTTGGGTGTAAACTAAGAGCCCACCAAATGGTAAGTATGAATGAACTGCGCCGGATTGCTTTGCTGTTTTCGCTTGTTCGTGTATTCTTTTCACAGATGATTGCCTTGCCTTGTGTTGCAAGCAAATGCGATTCACAAACTGAAACCGCTTTCCGATGAAGACTCACAAATACTCTTCCATAGAAGAATATATCAAAGCAAGGGGAAATGTCCACAAGATTTGCAGGTAGTATCAAGAGATATATCTTGAGTTCCCGCGAAAAAAACAAAAGAGATATCTTGAGAATATGTGGTGGTTTACCATTAGCAAATTGAGAAAAGTTTGCAAATTTGAAAAAAGTTCACCAATTTGGAAAAAAGTTTGCGGTTTTTAAAAATAAAGATTTGCAGGGAGTAACGAACAAAAACCTGCCAAAAAACGGACAGAAACAAAACACAAAAAACCGGCCAGGCAGCCACCAGAAAAAACCCCGGAGAAGAACCACATAGCTACAGTTCTAAGTGGGCCGGCCCGTTCGGTCGGGGGTGGGTACGTTTCGGCCTATTCGGCGGTACAGTTTACAAGTCGGCGGGCGCGCACGCTGCCCGGCCCAAATCCTCTACAAGCGGGCCCGCAGGCCCGCGACCAGGCCTCCTCTCTTCATCTTCTTAGGCCGCAAGAAAGGAAGAGGAGAGAGAGAGAGAGAGACCGAAGAAGAGGAAAATCCCGAGAGGCCAAAGAGAGAAAAGCTCACTTCATCGCCTCCGTCCCCCAGCACCCCCACGCCGACGACGCGATGATTCCCAACCTCTCCGCCCTCCAGAACCACTTCGGCGCCGCCGCCGCCGGCAGCGACGACCTCGGCGCCCTCTTCTCCGCCGACGCCGCCGACCAGCTTGCCCTCGAGTTCCCCACCTGCAACGACGTGCGTGAGCCACCCCCCCGATCCCCTTCTCCCTCGCCCCGATCCGCCGGCCTCTGATCCCGTTTGTTGTTTTTTCCCCGGTCGCAGTTCGATGGGTTCCAGAAGGCGACCAAGGAGATGGTGAACAACAAGAAGGGAACCACCACGCTCTCCTTCATCTTCGACAAGGGCGTCATCGTCGCCGCCGACTCCCGGGCCAGCATGGGCGGCTACATATGTGAGTCCCCCTCCTCCTTCCTTCCCCTGGGCCCGCGTCCCGGTGCTAGCTAGGGTTTGGTCGCGCGGGGGCTCGATTCGCGGCCTGGATGCGTGATTTAGGGTCCTGGAGTTTAGATCTAGCTCCTCTGTTGGTCGATTGTTTCTGGGAGGATGCTTTTGTGATTATTAGTAATGTTGGGATGTTTTTGGGGTGTAGGTTTTTATATCTAGCAATTCAGGGAACTGATTCATATTTTTGTAAAATCTCAAAGCAACCTGAGTAGGGTGTGAAGAACTTCTGCTTAGGTTTAGTGTACCGCAAAGAAAAATGGGCACAACCTCACAGCAGCTGAGCTGCGAAGTGCAGTGCCATAACCACACAACAGTTGTGGCGACTCTGCTTGGCTATGGGGATTCATTTGGGTTACATGATGGATACAAAGATACTGGTTGAGTATAGATGCTAACTATCTGTAGGAACTAAGAAGAGATATACTCTGTAGTTGAACCGGTGAGTGCTGAGAACTACTCCCTCCGTCCCAAAATAAGTGGTCGATTTGGTTTTAGTTCAAAATTGATGACAAGAGTTGGGACGGAGGGAGTATTTAATGATAAGAGTTGTGATCGATGTCATGTAGAGATATACTAACATCAGGCAAAAAATTGTTAGTTTTGCTAATACTTGCCAACATTTGTGCATACTGATTTGTGTCCTTCGTGGTTTTGGAAAAAGACAATAGAAAGCTGCGATTACTGTATAATGTCTATTTTTCCACAAGCGATGATCCTTCTGTAAACTTGCCTTCCCTGTTTCTTATCGTTGAGAAGACTTTTCTGAAAGAACTATTTGTCGTTTTAGAAGGCTTTTGCTTGATGCAAGGATTATCACTTAAACATTCATCAGATTGTATTTCTGTTTCTTACATGATCGCGTGTTTCTTTTCCTGCAGCTTCGCAAACTGTGAGGAAAATCATCGAGATTAATCCCTACATGCTGGGAACCATGGCTGGAGGTGCTGCTGATTGCCAGTTTTGGCATAGAAACTTGGGGGTAAAGGTAAAATGACACCTGCTTGTCTACTTGCATCTCATCTTTGCATAGTAAGACTAACAATAGATTCTTCTTTCAGTGCCGGCTCCATGAGCTTGCCAACAAGCGAAGGATCTCTATTGCTGGTTCTTCAAAGACGTTAGCTAATATCCTTTACTCGTACCGCGGGATGGGACTTTCAATCGGTACAATGATTGCTGGATTTGATGAAACTGTGAGTCGCCCTTTGCCAGATTTTAGTTTTGTTAAGCTGTATATAGGTCTAAGCTTAACAATTCTGCTCTTGATCTAGGGTCCGGGATTGTACTATGTTGACAGTGAGGGTGCAAGGCTCAAGGGAAGCCGGTTCTCTGTTGGTTCTGGCTCTCTATATGCTTATGGTATCTTGGATGAGGGGTATGTTTCCTCCACTATTTTCCTTCGCTTACTGCTCATATTATCTTGAAGTTGCATGCCCTTATGTTTGTGCTTCACATTTCAGTTACAAATTCAACATGTCAGTTGAGGAAGCTGCTGAGTTAGCACGGCGGGCTATTTATCATGCAACATTCCGTGACGGAGCCAGTGGTGGCTGTGTTAGTGGTATGCATTCTGTTTCTTATTATCTGTCCTGATATTTGTTTTATAATTTTGTACATTACCCTGTTTTGCACAACTGTCTACTTATGCTGTTATGAAGCAATAAGTAATAACAATTAACAGCAAACAACCTTTATGACAATATAATCTGGACGTACTGTTCTCATTATTACAGTTTTAAACCAAGCTGCCTTGGTTGATATGTTTATGTTGCATCCATGATCTAATAAAGCATTGAACAAGTAATGCTGAAGCCCTGATCCATTCTTGAATCTTGATAGGCCTGTAGGACAGCGGGACTTGTGATCTTCTTGAACATCTGCTCCTGCCTGAGTTCACGTATTGTGCCTGACAATTACCTCTTTTGCTTCGATTTCAGTCTACTACGTTGGCCCTGACGGCTGGAAGAAGCTGTCTGGAGATGATGTTGGGGAGCTGCACTACCACTACTACCCAGTCCAGGCGGCTCCCGTCGAGCAAGAGATGGCCGAGGCCCCTTCTGCGTCAACCTGATTGATGTCGTACGAAATTCCGTGAACTGTGCTGAAGCACCTTGTTTTATGGACTGGGGGCTTGTTTGTCTCCTCCTCGACATTAGAGTGTTCTCTTCTGAGACCTGCTGATGTTCGACTTACGCATCTGGTATGGCAGTGTGGTTGTAGACTGATGAATGTTATAGATGTTTCCATTGAAGTTTCATTTGAATTCGCTCGCTTGCCTGTTGTTATGACTTTTGTGTTTGCTGCTGGATAGTCTGGGCCTAGGGTGGGCAAATGAAGATGCTTTTTAAATCAACGGCGAACTGAGAAGTGCACGTTTCTTTGGTGAAACTGATGGTCCGACGGATGCTGAACAATCGTGCTGTAAACATTAGGCGAAAAAGTCTCATATTCAAACCTCACTTTTTTCATGCAGAGGTATAAAGATGGACTCGTTCGTTTCCTGTAGAACAGGCGGCACTGCAGATTTCGAGCATTTCGTTCCTCTCTGAATTTTACTACTCTGACGTTTATCGGAGTAGTAAAAGTATCTTTTTTTAGACAATGTAAAATATCTTCTCAAATGATAAGTGTCACACATGTGGCACGAAGTAACAATGGTCTGACGTTTTTATAACTAAAATTGCCATAAAAAAAGAAAATCTAAAAAAACATTGAAATGTCTTTTTTTAGACAATGTAGATAAGTGCCACATATGTGGCACGAAGTAACAATGCCCTGACGTTTTTATAACTAAAATTGCCATAAAAAGAAAATCTAAAAAAACACTGAAACTTGCCATCCAAACAGAACGTTGTCATACTTCATAACTAAAGTTGCCATCCTCATGGTCTAATATCTTTTCGTGAGATATTCTCTTGATGATTTTTTCTATGGTACTACAGTATTTCCGCAACCAAAATAGGAACGCACGCGCCGCCGCCCCTTTCTCTTCTTCCCTTCCCATAGTGCAACCGTCGACCCAAATCCTCCGCTTGCTAGGAGGAACCGCCGCCTGCGATGACGCGACGAAGCTGGGAACGACGCGGTGCCGCCAGCGAGGGAAACTAGGCGGCAGCGCGTGCCCCCCCCCGGCATACGACGCCTACGAGGAACGCTGCCACGCCGAGGAGGTGCTCTACCTCCATTCCCTCTGGTGCATCGGCCCGCCCCGCCCCTGCCCCCGCCGGAGGCTCCCGCCCCACCCGCGCCGCCTCGCTGAGGAGGATGTGGCTATGAGGATGGGCAGGTGGAAGACTCATATCCCACCCAGTTTGACAACTAACAACAGCAGCAGTCCTACACCAGACGGTCAACCAACAGTCCTACACCCAGACCAGCGTGGGCGCACAGCAAGAGTAGCATTGGGCCATCGGACAACAGCAGTAGGAGGGGAAGGAGGAGGAGGGTGAGGATGATGATATCCGGATGATACAGCTGGTGATCTAAAGAAGAAGGGTAGAGGGAGAAAGCTTCAACATGCAGGAGGACGAGCTGTTGTGCGATGCATGATTAGCCACTGGCCTCAATCCAATCCATGGCACGAAGCAAAAGGGCACAACATTTTGGAAAAACATTCACATTTGGTTCCACGAACACCAGCATTTCAGTGCTTACTCCGGCGCGGCCATCCGCAACCATGAGTCAAAGTCCCTCAATCATAGATGGTACACCATCAAGAGGACGTGTCCAAGTATTGCGGGCACATGAAGCATCTCATCGCACGGTGGCCTAGCGGTGCACAAATCATCAAGCAAGTAAGTTGATCACTAGCCGGATGTGCTTAGTTTTGTTGCTCACTAGATGGATATGCATTGTTCACAATGTGTCACTTTGTAGCCTTCTCGTGCTTGTTTGGTGTACAAGAAGTTGGAGAAGAAGAACTTCACCGTCACGCATTGTTGGTTGAAGTTGAATGGACAACCGAAGTGGAACCTTTTCATAGCCAAGACCGCCACCCAAGCCACAGAGGGAGAAACTGGTGACCCTACCGACCCAACCCAAGAACCGCCAAAAAAGGTTAGAAGATTTTTACGGGGGAAGAAGTTGGAGGAGGAGAGAGCGAAGCGAGAAGGTGCGGTGGTCAACCCGATGGAGAGGTTCGAGGACATCTTGTCAAAGAAGGAGGCATGCGTGAAGCGCTCAGACCTCAAGGAGGATAAAAAGGCGGAGAGGTTCAAATTGTTGATGAAGGCGACAGACAAAAAGTTCAAGCTCGAAGAGAGGAGGACCATGATCGAAGAGAGGAAAGCCGCGCTCAAGGAAAAGAAGTTGAAGATCACAACCAATGCGGATGATGCCAAGATGTTGACCTTGAATTTGGATGCTTTGGATGCCGACGCAAGAATGATCGTGCAATCCGTCCGCTACCAGATGTTGCAGTGGCAGAAAAATGAGTTGATAGCGGCGGACAATGAGGCAGAGGTGGACGGGGGCGCGGAGGTTGCCTACGCGCCGACGATGACACCTTGATCGGTGAGCAGATGGCTGGGATTGCCGGTCCGGCAGGGCATACATTTGCACGGACTGCCGAACTGATGTTCTTTTAGATCCAGGCATGTAAAAACTAAGCATACTTGCCTCCTTTTAGTTGTGATTGGGCATGCGATCCAGCGCTGGTGTGACCCGGCGCGCTGTATGGATTAGACTACATTTGAATTTTAAATTGACCTTGACTGACGGCATTGGATGGCCGGCTCTGCATCCTTGTTCGGAGGAATGCCGGAGAAAATTTGCGCGTTGCTGTCGAAGATGCCATAACAGATTTTTTTTAGCCATAATAGGGGTGTTTGCAGTAAATATATTTTTTAGTCTAAGTAGTAAGGGAGTATCTTTTTGTGAGATATTCTTTTGATGGTTTTTCGGCGGCCCACGCGGTCGGGCTCCCTCTCGCAACCAAAATAGAAACTCAGCCGCCGCCGCGGCGCCGCCCCTTTCTCTTCTTCTCCCTCCCACCCAAATCCCCCGCTCGCCACGACGAACCGCCGCCTGCGATGACGCGCCGAAGCCGGGAACGCCGCGCGGCCGCCGGCGACGGAGACCCCGCCGGCCCCCCGCATTACGCCCCCGACGAGGAGCGCCGCCTCGCCGAGGAGGTGCTCTACCTCCACTCCCTCTGGCGCAGGGGCCCGCCCGCCCCCGCCCCCGCCGGGCCTCCCGCGCCACCCGCCGGAGGCTCCCGCGCCAGCGCCGGAGGCTCCCGCCCCAACCAGCGGAAGCGCCGCAGGACCGAGCGCACCGCCGCGGAGCCCGAGGAACCCGGCGCCGACTGGCCCCTCGCGCCCTCCCCGCCCGCCTCCCCATCCCCCGCCTCCTGGCCCGACGCCGCCCCCTCCTCCCCCGCTCCCAGGCCGCCGCCGCAGCAGCAACCTTCCCCCGCCTCGCTCGCGCAGCGGGACGCCCTCCGCGCCGCCGAGGAGTTCTTCTCCGCGCGCGGCTCCTCGGGCGAGGACGGCGACGGCGAGTCCGAGGGGTCCGAGTCGGAGGACGGCGGGGACGCGGCGGCGGGGTTCTTCCTCGGGCTGTTCGAGCGGGACGCCGCGCTGCGGGGGTACTACGAGCGGTGCCACGAGGAGGGGGAGTTCCGGTGCATGGGGTGCGTGGGGAGGAAGAGGAAGGGCAGGGGCCAGGCCAGGAGGTTCCGGGACTGCAAAAGCCTCGTGCACCACGCGCGCGACGCCACGCGCTGCGGGAGGCCGCTGGCGCACCGCGCGCTCGCCGCCGCCGTCTGCCGCGTTCTCGGCTGGGACGTCAAGCGGCTGCCCAGCATCGTCATCGACCCCTGCGGCACGCTCGGCCAGGCGCTGCTCGCCAGGGAGGGGGCGAGTGCCGCCGCTTCCACCGCCCAGGAGGCAAAGGTTCTCAGCCCATTCGTTGCCGCAGGTCGCTCACTGATGAGACTTTGTGCTGTAACTTAATTTGATTTAATTGTTGATTGCAGGAGAATGTTGATAGTGTGGACAATGATGGCATGGATGCAGTGAAGGTGTGCGCCTTGTTACGTTAAAATGGTGGTTATTGATGGTTGGCGAGATTGCTAGTCAGTTAATCTGGTTTCGTTATTGATTTCAGGAGGATGTTGGTTTGGACAAGAACGGCTCCTTGAATGATGACAGGAAGGTAACGCTGGCGTGCAAAGTTGATCACTGACGAGATCACGAGACTACTGGTTGTTATTCTGATTTAGTTGTTGATTGCAGGAGGATGTTGATAGTAGAATGAATGAGGCCGCATTAAGTGATGGGGATGGAGCAAAGGTCTGCAACATACAACATAAATGATTACTGATCGATCATGAGATTGTTGCTTGGTTATGTTCTGATTTGGTTGTGACTTTCAGGACGGTGTTGATACAGGGAAGATTGGCTCTCCAAGTAATGACAATGATGGAGAGGTTCATGGGCAAGACAATGATACAAGAACTGTTGAAAAGGTCTGTATCAGTGATAATTAGCCATATATAAAGGTTAAAACTCCAATATGATGTACAGCAGTATTTTTATGATTTTGGTTGTTCAGTATTTTCTTATAACATGCGGTTTAATGCTTTCTTACACAATCTGACATAACTGTTGTTTGGCATGCAGGAAGGTGCTATTGGCAATAAACAGGAGCATCCTAAGAGTGCAGATGCTATGGGGGGCACTTGTGATGTCAGACCAGAAAACAATTCATCAAAGGTGCGTCTCTAACCTTCACATTTGCTTAACGTGATTGTTTTCTTCTGCTTATTGTAATTTTGGCATGCAGGAAGAAGCTGCTACAGAGAATAAGGAGGAGCATACTGACGGTGTTGTTGACTCCGGAGATGATATTGGTAACTTGGGAGACAATTTAGTGGACTCATCAAAGGTATTGTCTCTCTCTTAACTCGTCGCATACCAGCATGCTTGAAATCAATCTGTTTTAAACTTGATGTATTGTGTGCAATCACTACCTTAGGTGTACTCGTGCACTCATGACATCTGGACATCACGAAAGGAGATTCTAGATTGACAAGCCACTCACTGAACGTGTTATCGTCCACCTGCCCATCCTACCCTCGCCAGTTTACAGCCCTCTCATCCAACCAAAAACCTTAACCCATGACTGAGCAGGGCCAACGATGAACGGGCATAATGCCACAACAATAACGACGGCCCATTTCTGCCTGCCAACTCAAAGCCTTGTCCGCAACTGTCTTTGGCCATCCAACCTCCGCTCCCATGTCTCCTGCCTCCCTAACAAACCTCTGACCCTCTCGCAGCCTGATCTGGTCACATGGCTCGTGCCACCGATGGGGCCATCATCATGGGTAGTTGGGTACTCCCACCGACTTCACAGCTTGCACAATGTTGTCAGATCTGCTGCATCTGCATTTTAAGGATTACACGCAATCCCACGATTCATTTTGGCATTACCCGACCTCATGTATATCTTTCTTATGCATTTTTGGGACATTATATTGCCAAGACACTGTTTAGATAATGGAAGCAAACACTGTTCCGGCCTCCTTCAAAAGATACACATGTTTGGTGCATTATTTTATATTTTTCTGTTTTGCATTTTTGTACTGGTTTGTAATTGTATATTTTGTTGAAAAAGTAGTATGTCAAACAATATATTTGTGGGTTGCATTGGCGTACATAGATATTTTTCTAATGCAGTTTTGTGATAGGCAAACATATTTGTCATACATTTTTTTTCATTCAACTTATAAAATTGGATGTGAGGAAGTGAGTCTCAGCCAAATTTGTGGAGGGTTGACGTGAAGACATACTAAGTGGCATGATATTTGATGTCCACCAGTCCTGATTTGGATTCTCGACCACACGTTCTTATCGAACTATCCAGATCTCTTTTTTTAGCATGATATCCAGATCTCATTAGTGCTGGAGTCCACCAGAAATGGTAATTGAAGAACAATATACTCCTTCGCACATGCATTTCAAAACTCAATTTTGACCATTAATTTGACTAAACCAGACGTGGGTTATGTTCCACAAAAATTGTTTTATCGGATTCGTGTTTGTACAAAGTTTCCAATGGTATAATTCTTTGACATAGGAGTACAAGACATTGTTAATCAAATTTGTGGTCAAAGTTAAATCATGCAAAACAAGGACACCATGTAAAAGGGGGCAGAGGGAGTATGCCTTTTCTTTACATGCATTTGGCCAAAATCAATTGAAATGTGCGCTGTGATGGTAAACTATTGTGATGGTGTAGATTTTCTGTTCCAGATGAAGATTAGGTAAAATAATACTCCGTCCCGAATTACATGTCTTAGATTTGTCTAGATATGGATGTGACACGTCTTAGTGTTAGATTCATCTGTATCTGACAAATCTAAGACAAGTAATTTGGGACGGAGGTAATAGGAAGGTAGACTTAAAAGGTTCTGAAGAGAAACTGCTCGGCTGACCAGCTAGCTATCTTACGAACGAACAATAGAAGTTTCTGAAGAGAAGTCCTGGATGTATATAATTGGATGAAGTATGTATGAAACTCCAAAATTTGAAGGATCAAATATCATCCCACAATGTACATCCAGTAATTTATTTGACTCCTTTGAGGGAGTGTTTGTGTGTGTGTGTGTGTGTAGAGTCTGCAGATGTGAACCGAGATCATCCGAACATTCTCCTAGCTGGCTGTTGTGATGGCACCCACATACTTTTCGATGACATCAGTATTTGGCTACTTGCTGATGCTAACTTCATTTTATCTGGAATGCAGAGTTGAAAGTTGAGATTGTGCTGTGTACACACGAACTGAAGGAGCACATCCTGGCATCTATCCAATCCGACCATGTGGAGAACGCAGGCGACCATTTCGTATTCTGTTTCGTGAATTCTACCCGAGCATTTCTCTATTTTGCATTTGTGTAGTTAATCAACTGTTCTTCTTTGGCTTAACTGAGCATATATAGCTCGTTCTCCCACTGGAGCACTCTCATGTTAAGAGAGAAGTTTCTGTTGTGGCCAGTTAGATTCAGTAGCAATTTCTTGAAATGAATGAAGCGATGTGGTCCTTCTTTTCCTCCAAATCAAAAGGTTTTTGAGCGTTGTTGTGATCTTGCTTTCGACAAAATATCGGTGGAGTAAAGAATCCCTTCTCCAACCGTGAGTCTCTTGAGCAATTTTTCAATCAAGGAATTTCAAACACCCTACTCGGAAGCCTTAGTCAAACTTACGCAAGTATGACAATTTATATATAGAAAAATACTTGTCCTTAAAAGACACCAATTGCCAAGATTTGAAGGGAGTCAACAGATGCCCTTCGTCGGTGCAGGATCGAATGTCGTCGAGGTAGCAAGAGCCCGGGGAGACCTTATTCCAACATGCCCTGGCCACTACCACTTTATCATGTCGCCATAGAAACAAAACCTAAGGAAAAGGAAACAAGATGTGTGTGTCCCCACTCTTGCCGTTGATGAGGCCGCCGATCGAGGAAGAGAAGGGGTACCGAGGCAGCGACATGTAGAAAACTCTACAAGGCCTTTTCTTCACCGACGAGGACTCCGCCAAGGCGACCCGTTGTTTCTGCTCGTATGGAAGTTCTTAATGCCATCTTGAAGAAGGCGGAAGCGGATGGAGTGCTATCTCCACTGCTTTGCAGGGGTGTCCGGTTCCGCACCTCCATGTATGCTCACGACGTCGTCATCTTCCTCGAGCCATGGCCCAGGGACCTCACCTTCATGCGCGATGCCCTTGATGTCTTTGGTAGCGCCTCGGGGCTTCACACCAACTTCCACAAATGTTCTCTGTCCCCGATCCATTAGACGGAGGAGCACCTCACCATTACCGCCAAGCACTTCCCCTGCGCCATCTCGTGTTTCCCCTGCACACACCTTGGGTTGCCGCTGTCATACAAGCAACGTCTCCCCAGGGCTTGCTTGCAGCCCATTGTGGACACAGTTCGTCGACGCTTACAACCATGGATTGCCGGGATGATCACGATGGTGGGGCGCCTTGTGTTTATCAAATCGGTGCTCATGTCCATCCTGGTATACCACGCCATCACCATTCAGGACATCGAGAGGCGGATCCAAGATTTCTTTTGTAACGGCAGAAAAGTAGCATGCATCGCGAGGAACTGAGGAACAAGGGCAAAGCATGATTAGAGAGAAAAACATAAAGCTTGTAAAATATCCCCTCTGTAAAGAAATATAAGAGCGTTTAGATCACGACTTTAGTAATCTAAACGCTCTTATATTTCTTTACGGAGGGAGTACTTGTAATTATGCAATGTGTCTCCATGAGACAGGATTGTGTCAACCACAAATATAGCCCTGCTCGAATCCTGGTTTAACCTACTCACTCGTTAATGCAGTGCTTACTGATTGGTATGTGAAAAAAGGGAAGAAGAAAAAAAAAGACATGGTGGCATCCTTAGCAATAGTGTATCGTGTGTGAGTGCTCGAAATTTAGTTTTGGGGTGTGCACACGTTCATGCGTGATAGTGTCATGTCTGCACACCTAAATGATACTGTACATACATAGATTTAGTGTTATGAGTTGGTTTAGCAACCCTAGCAAGGTTCCGCTTACAGGCTGAGTTTCTTAATGCTTTCACTCTAGTTTGAAGTGAAAAGAAGAGGAAATTAAAATGGTGTGATGACTAACACAGTTGTGCCAATAGTCGCCCACGAAGTAGGTCCAGGTGTCCTGCAGGGAAACAAAAAGAGGTTAATCCGTCGGATGGTGCTTGGAAATGGCATCGTCAACGACAGAGAAGAAACAAGAAATCACGAATCAAAAGTTTTGTGGAGGAAGTGCAGATCAAAAGAGAAAATTGCGAATCCGGATGGTGTCTCGAATAGCAGCTTGCATGCCCCAGAAATCTTCTTTTTATTTATTGCTGGTAAATGAATGAAGAAAAACACAAATCAAGCAAACGTAAGTAAGTAAGCTGTGGATCTGGGACTTTGGATATAATAAATCCAACTTTAGAAAGGTAGGTGAATAAACAAAGATCTGCCGGCCCTAGCTAGCAAACGCATCGGAATGCAAATCGGGCCCTCGCCGGTCCGCCTCACAACCGAATCCGCATGTACAACGAGGCAAAGGCTCGGATCTACAGTAGGTTTCATTGCTTGCCCTAACGATTCCAGCTTTGCTCCGGCACAGCGTTGGAGAGAGAGACGCGGGGCGCGGGGGTAGAGGAGATAGTTGAGGCGACTTACGAAAGTTGGTGACGGGCGGAAAAATAGGAGAAGCCATGGTGGTCGTGAGCATCTGCAGGCAGAACGAACGATGTGCGGCGGGGTGGGGAATCCAATCGAGTTATATTAGGGAGGGAAATTGGTATTTGGTAATTGGAGCGGAGGGCTAAACCTTCCCTTCTCTCGCGAGGAGTCCCAGAGAAGGAACGCTCGATCGAATTTTTTTCCT
The DNA here is from genome assembly GCF_018294505.1 of Triticum aestivum. Lineage (NCBI taxonomy): Eukaryota > Viridiplantae > Streptophyta > Magnoliopsida > Poales > Poaceae > Triticum > Triticum aestivum. The sequence continues at coordinate 65,665,032 of NC_057814.1, read as the reverse complement.
TTCCTTTTTCTTTTTCTATTTTCTGTTTGTTTCTTTCTTCCCTCTATTTTTCCTTTATTTTTGTGAGATTTGGCTAGAACTCTTCCTCGTACTCCCACGCGTTACGTGCCCATTCACCATTTTATTCTCAACTATTCTGATTATTCTAGCAAACAAGGGCCGTTGAAGGTAAGATGAAGGGTCTTCGACATAAGGGCGGATTAGTAATACTCTAGAAGGTAGACAAACGATGGGTTTGACCAAGGCAAAAACTATCCAAATGCCTCTAACTCCTTATGTGCTTCGTAGGTGCTGTTTCTTTCTAGGGCTTCCAACACAACAGAATTGCTTCTAATCTTTTGCGTTATCTTTTGTCATGGAAGTAGCTATGTGCTGCTTCAGTGTGTAGTTAAGTTGTGCATTATGGCTTAAATAAGAATCTCAGAAAAAAATTGTAGCACATTGGCATCGACATGTACCGCATTGTTTTTCCGTGTCATTCTTCTGAAGAATCTGAAGTTTCTGAATCTCGCTTGTGGTGGCGACGCTAACGGTCGTCGAGAGGTTCGTGGACTGCATGGTGTCGTGGCTGCCGATGGATTCCTTCGTCCGCTGGTGGTGAGGCACGAGCACGACATCGATCGAGGCCTGCTGTAGCTGAGGGTCAGGGCAAGGGACGTGACGGCGTCACAACTCAAGGCGGCGGCCGCCGTCGGACAGGTGTGGCTCGCGAGGCTGCTCGGTGTGTTTCGTCGCAGCTGCAGGCCACGTGATCAGGCCGGGCAGGCTTCGCACATTGACTAGGCACACAACACTATGTGATAGGAATTATACATGAGTTGCCGCTAGCTACAATGAGAAATTGTGTGATGGAATGGAATTGCTTCATTTTATTTTTTTAATTCCTCACAAGTTAATAGTAGCGTGGGGAGGAAACTGGGCGCTACTAGTATATAGGATACTAGTAGCGTTTGTAGTTTACCAATGCTACTACTATTTCATTACTGGTAGCGCGTGTACGTAATAGCAGTAGCGTGGGTGGAACACGCTACTAGTAACTTTTTTAGCTGTAGCGTGGGGTAAAAAACGCGCTACTGCTAAAATTTAGCTGTAGCACCGTAGCAGTAGCGCGGGTGTACACGCTACTGGTATGCAAAAAACCTACGCTACTGGTAGTGTTTTTTCTAGTAGTGACCACTTGGGCCTCGCCAACGCCTCAGACGGCGAGTCGCTTTCGGCCGCAATCCTGTGCTGCTCTCTCTGCAAAAGGAACAAGAATCGTTTACAAATATGACTAAACATGCAGTCGAATTGACTAGAAGCTAAAATTACCAGCAGTCTCATGAACTCCGTCGTGACCACGTCCGTCTCGAAAACCTTCTTCACTAGGTCCCAACGTACCGGGCCCTGAGGACGTCACGCTCCTGCGGGACGGTGAACTCCGCCAAGGGGTTCCGCCAAGGGGTCTGGGATGCCCAGACTTTCGCGTTCCGCGTCCTCCTTGGCCCATATGGACCTCTTCCCCGCGTAACCACGGCTTCCTTGTGGTGGCACCCCATGTTCCTCTCTTGAAGCCCCTTCATGTACTTCGACTTTTTTTTGGCAGCTTCGGCGATGCAAGCCGCCTTGAATATTTCAAACCGCGCTTCCGTAATTGTCTAATTATCCTTTACAATCTCGGAGTAGGGTTCCTTTTTGTCGATGATCCTTGCTTTCACCCTTACTTTCCAGGCGGCCAACACGTCGCTAAACTTGCTCATGGCGCGTTTGTTTGTCTTCTTCATTGCCGGGTCTTTATTTGGATCAGTATATTTCTTTTCTTCCCGGTCTGAAAACAAGAATACCTAGTGCAGCTTCGTTAGGAGGAAGTGCTTCATATTTTCTATCTTCTTTAGTTTCTCATCGTTGATGGTGGCGGTTGTCCGTACGATGCAGCCTATTTAATTGCTGTAACACGCTCGCGCTTCCGCAGGCGCTTTTGGCTCAAAATTGCCGTCGTCCACCTCCGTGACCACCAGTCTAGTAGTGATGAGCTGGTTTGGGCGTAGACATCTCTTCGGTTTCGGTTCTATACCGGCTTCGCCAGTCTCGGTGTCGGGCTAGGTCTCATGCTCAAGTCATGCCAAAATTCATGAAAAATTTCGGCATGACCTTTGCTAAAAAGTGGACAAATCGAGCACCTGAAATTTGCCGGAACGGAAATGAATAAACATTCCGACAAAACATAGCCCACTCGGCTTCATTCCCTGGAAACAAATAAAGGCCACTTGGGCACAATCGAACCACTTCAATGTTGCATATAACGGGACCACTTAAGAACATGTACATGAGCAACTACAACAGTAGATAAACATGAGCAAACACTATTGAGGAATTTGCATATAACATGACCACTTCAAATTTAAATCTTCTAGTGTTTGACACATCAAGAAAATCTACACAAATCTCATGCTCTCTCAAACTCAATTCAAAAACCAAATATAGATGGATGAACCCTAGAAACCTAAAATCTTTACATATTTATGTCCTAAATTGTTGTCCTAATAAAAATTATGTTCTAATATAAATTTTGAACCATAGAAATCAATTTCTGTCCTAAATTTCAAATTATGAACCCTAGAACTCAATTCAAATTATGTCCTAAATTTCTGTCCTAATAAAAAATCAGTAAAAATTAAGAACCTACTAGACTTGCATCACTAATAGAAATTTATATTTTTATACTAACTTTTTTCTCTAAACTAAACCCTACTTCCCTAATTAGCATTAAACCCTACTGCCCTAACATTTCTAGTTAAACCTACTGCCCTAACCGTACCCTACTACCCTAGTACTTAAGCATCTACAAGTTTGTCCTAAAAATTATATTTAGTCAACTATTTAAGCATATACAATTTTTTCCTAAAAATTATATTTAGTTAACTACTTAAGAATATACAAATTTTCCCCTAAAATTTATATTTAGTTAACTACATTGGGTGCACAACAACTATACAACTACTTAAGCATCTACAAGTACTAGCTAATTTGATGAACCCTAACTAATTAGATGAACCCTAAAATTTGATGAACCCTAGGAACCCTAGCTAGGCAGAGGTAGGGGAGGAGGAGGAGGACGTGTCCGTAGGCGTGCTTACCTCGGGCGCCGGCGGAGTTAGGGAGCAGGAGGAGGCAGAGCGGCCGAGGGAGGGGGCGCGCAGCGAGGGCGGGGTCGGGGCTCAGGCGCGCGGCGATGGGCAACAGGCGGCCACGGACGGCAGCAGACGGCGTGCGGAGGGCGACGACGTGCGGAAGGCGACGGCGGCGACGACATCAGAGGTGAGTGGGGATTTGGGGGAAGTGGCGGGGGGGAAACCGCGCGGGCCGGTTAAGTCAAACATAGCAGTAGCGCTTGTGCGGAAAAGCGCTATAGCTAATTTAGCTATAGCTCTTTCTACCAAAACACGCTACGGCTATAGGAAGTAGTTATTTATTTTCCTTTTTCTTTTCTTTTTATCTAAGGAATGTAGCTATAGCGCGGGCCTATGAAACGCGCTACTGCTATAGTAACTACAACGCTTTGCGGCAACAAGCGCTACTGCTATGCATTTCTCCTTTATTTTTATTTTTATTTTTCTTTTTATTTATCTTTATATTTTGTTTTTTCATTTCTCCTTTTTCTACTTCTTTCATATTCATTTACTTTTCTACTTCTTTTCCATTTTATTTTCTTCTTTTAGCAGTAGCGCTCTATACAGGAAACACGCTACTAGAAGGAACTTAGCGGTAGCGTGCTTTTTGCAGCCGCACTACTACTATTCCTAGCCTACCGACAACAGTGTGAGAATTATAGTAGTAGCGTTTTTTTTCTCGCAGATGCGCTACTGCTACAACTATAGTTGTAGCGGGCTTTTCTGACGCGCGCTACTACTAAGTAGCAGTAGCGCTCTGTTCTAACCAGCCCTACTGCTATACCTCTGTGTATAAGGATTTTCCTAGTAGTGAGAGGAAAGAAAAATAAGCTAGCTGATGAGTAACCATGCCAACATTAGCAACATCCAGTACAAAATAATTAATACACAGAGAGAGATGAAATAGACAAGTGAGATGCAAATTAATTAATAGTACATGTGAATCAGATTAGAACATGTTTTAGTAGAAGTGACAAGGGAGAATAGACCGCGGAAGACGGCACCATTGCATGACCATGTCAGCATCTTTGCCGCAGTGATCTTCTCCTCGGATATATGGAAAATTCGAAACTATCTTATGTGTGATGATATCGATAACCACCACCGAAACATCATCAATCTCGTTCTTCTTCCTCGGCTCGGAGACGAGGAAGTGCACAAGATGCGGCTTGTCCATACTCACAAGAGGGAATGTGGTCATGGCGTGGTCGGGCATAAGCCACTTCTGACGGGCGTTAAGATACCATAGATCTTCAGAATCAATGAGCGCATCCCTGTGCCACCTGTGATCTGTTGTGCAGAAAGTATGGCATGCGATTTTGTAAAAAGAACTGACTCTGATCTGTCCACAGCAGACACCGACCCTACGGACCACGTCGACGAACTTAAGCTGCTCGTTGCCCCTTGCGCCGGTGACACACAGGCTGCGGTACTACTCGAGTAATTGGTCGGTTCGTGATAAAGTCTTGGGACGGTTGTCGACGGGCAGTCGGATGTATGAGATGCTGCTGCTGCTTTCTGCTATTATTCCTGCTAGAGGAGGTGGTGTATACCGGAGGATGCCTCCTTGGTGGTAATCAAACCAGCATATGGATTTGCCAAATGTGACAGCACCATCGGCTGACCAACCCTTGAGGTCAAAGAATTCCTCCTCGGCATGCTGGATCGACAGCTCCAGAACCTCCCACTCGCCCTCAGCAACGCCATCATCATCGTCATCTTGAGTGTTGGTGTTGGATTTGGAAGAAGAAGAGGGCAGACGGGAGCAGAACACACATAGCTCAGCTCCCATCTTGGGGGCGCTGCCCGGAATATGCACAAACTTGGCCAGCTGCACCACCGCAAACTCGTCTTCGTCGCCACCGCCGTCACCAGAAAGTGAAACCAGACCGATCGTGTTCTCATGAAACCAGCGCTCCATGGTCACCTCCGACTCCCCGTAAGGTAGCACTATGGGTTGGGTGCACGCCGGGAGCCGCCTGAGCCGCGAATTGTCCCCGGCGGAGGTGGCGGCTTTGAAGACGAAGTAGTCCTGCAGGTAATCATTCTCGCCAGGCCCTGTGGGGGAGGTGATCCTGAGTAGGAGGAAACCTCGGCGGGCCGTCACGAGCTCGGCTGCCCTGCCATTACCATCCTGCTCCTCCGGCGGACTGAGCGGCCACTGCACGTAGAGGCGGGAGAGCATGGGCGGGGCGGCGGGGAGCAGGGCGACGTTGAAGATTTTCCCAGCGGAGGTGAGGGACTGAGCTCTCATGTGCGTGGCCTCGGCGTCCGGGAAAAGCTCGTCGTCGTCCCTGCGGAACACGAAGCGATCTAGCATCACCCACGACATGTCCGCAGCCGGACCGTCATCGTGGTTGCCACCGCCGCTTGCAGATCGATACATGACCATGGATCCACGCATAAGAATTCTCGGCGTATTAGGGTCGTGAGACGGAGGTCTATTCAGATATATTGAACCTCCCTTGATTTGGAGCCTTGGAGGCTGTGGGAAGTGGTATCTGCCTCGTGTATATATGCGCACAAAGCTGCCGACCCATGGATCACCTAGTATATATGCTTCAAGTCCAAATCGGACACAGCTTATTACACCTTGCCTAAACACACGCGAACTAGTACTCCTGGATTAGTCTAGGACACGAACTACTACTAGCACACGACATGCAAGCCTATTCCAATGGGAAACGTTTTACGCCAGCGCGCCGGCCGAAACTTCGGCCGGTCGCATCGCGCTTGTCTATCGCATGCAATCCAACAGCCCGCGTTGATCACATGCAAGTTTAACCAATCACCCATTCAACCTCCTCAGCCTACGTGCGCCTGGGCCCGCCACAGCCCCTTCCCATTTCCTTTTTTCTCTGGTTATCTTCTTCCTCTCGCTCCTTCCTTCTTCTCTTTCCTACAGACAAGCATGGGAAACAACCATTGCTACTACACGGCGGTCTCTACCACATGGCGAGATGCTGCAACCGGTACGCAGCGGAGCTGGAACCGCACACCCGCAGAGTTGCAACCGTGAGCCGAAGAAGTACTGCCCTTTTGCTGGGACCGGCACCGTATTTTTGCTACAACCGGTGTCGCATTTTGCTACAACCAACCAATTTTTTTGCTGGAACCAACTATTGAAACTTCGTTGTTGTTTTTTGTTTTTGCTGGAACCGTCGTTTGATTTTGCTACTACCTACCACTTCATTTGCTACTACCGGCGACGGCTTTTTTCTTTGCTAAATCATTCATGAAAGATTATGCAACCCGACGGCGTGCGACAATGTTTATTTATGCTACAAACGACACAACTTTTTGCTACCACCGGCAACGATTTTTGTTACCACCATACGCAGATGTGATTAGCACCATCTTTTTTATTTTTTGCTACAACTGCGTCATTCTGTTTTGCTGCAACCGGCAACCAGAAAGCTACAATCACTCAGAGTTTTGGCTACGATGGCGACCGAGTGGCGGCACCGGCGACTTTCTTTTGCTCGAACTGTAATGTTTTTTTGCTACAATCGGCTGACTTTTTTCCTACAACCGGCAACCAGAGGGGTAGTACAGGTTTTTTGCGAGCTCGTTGTCAGAGGTGCTGCGGCCGCTGGCCATGGCCGCCGGAGCCGTGGCCGCCACGACTAGAGCTGCGACCATGGGGAAAGGCTACGGCATGCGTGGAGCCGGTGAGAAATACAGTAGACGACGACGGCGAACTGCGGCGACCAGCGGCAACCGGCGGCGAGGGCGACGACCGGCAGCGGGGGCAGCAGTAGAGGAGGAGAAGACGCAGGAGAGGAGGAAGCAGCGTTGGGCAGTGCTTCAAGGCCTCACATCCATGGCGGCGCGATGGGGCTATTTTCTCATAGAAGAAGACGCTGGAGAGGGGGAAGGAAATCGTGCGGCTGCAAACGAACAGATCCTACGCTGCTGGTGTGACCGGCCGAAAGTTTTGGGCCGGTGCGCCGGCGCAGAGTACTCGCCTATTCCAATACGTACTCCACGTCTCCACCACGTAGTAGAGCTGATCCCTTTGTTGTTGGAATATTAGGCAAGTTCATGATTAATTCCAGTAAATAATTCATGACTAGAAGAGATACTAGCATGCAAAAATCTAGCAAACTAGAAGAACAACAAGACATGCATAACAACAGCAAACACGTAACAATAGCTGTAGAGACAGACATGAACAGAGGATGTTGGACGTACTGATCGTTAGCTATTATGAGTGCGACGGTGTTGATGACGATGTTGGCGACGATCTGCTGCTGACGGCGATGAATACGACGATGAGTAGCACCGCCCGACTTGGACTGAAGACGACCCGTGATGACGAATTTGAGCAGTCGCGCACAGCGCTTCCCAAAAACCTAATTCGTCCTCTCCCAGTGCAGGATCGCAAAGACGAACGGTTCCGGAGACCTGCTCTCCCACGCGCCGATGCACGCCGGCGTTAGGGATGGAGTAGACTATGACGGCGGCGCAAGTTGTGAGATGAGGCAAAACCCTAGGTGATTTTCGGTGTGTCTCTGGCCGCAGCCGGTAGCTGTATATATATTAGGACCAGAGGCGGTATTGTGTCGCGATCACAATCCCAAACCGACTCGGTTTCTAATTCGTATACTTACCGGACAAGAAATCAAAAACTTGTCTGCCAAGACATAAAAATAAAACGGCAAAAGGAAGCTGCGCTCCTGCAAGGAGACGGACCGGATTTCGGCGGACCATTCACGCGCATGTCGCATGTACGCGCCGCCTCGCCTCGCCTCGCCACGCCACGCCACGCCACGCCACGCCCCGGCCCGGCGAGGCGAGCGAGCGCGCGCGTGTGGTTTTCCCTTTTCTCTTCTCACACACCACTTAGAGTGGTGGAGAGAACCCACTATATAAAGAGTCCCAACTCTTCTTCAACTTCCGTGGTGGGACTAAACTTAGCACCACCACTTGCCATTTTACACATGGGCTTTGAGATTTCAGAAATTGCTATGGGCCTAGCCCATTAATTCTAACAATCCCCCACCAGATCTCAAATACCCATTTAGAGATTTGCCTTCTCTCACCACTTGTTTAATATACCAGTGTTTCAGCAGAGACTGTTAAGTTGAATTTCTGCCTAGAACTTTAAGCTACATCCATTCACAACTTGACAATGGACTATGCCTTGAATTGCTAGTTTTGTGTGAACAGGTTTCACTCAAAGTCTTAACCAGTACCTGACCGCCAGTAGGCTACCCCGCGGTTTGGAGCTTATACGTCATACTCACTGGTCTCTTCGTGAGCTTACTAGAGATCACCCAAATCTCATAGACTGCGACGTTTACAGTCAGAACTCATATAGGTGTGTTCTTTCAAGACTGCTCTGTAGGACAGCATCTTTGCTAATTATAGCCCATAGAACCACGTTAAGGCATGTTACCAACCTGCCTTACAGATCTGAGCCTTACAGCTCTGAGAGTTTTGCATCTTCACTTGGAGACGATCATTAGTTATTACTCTCCTCAGTTAACCAATAGCTTGTTCTTCCCAGATCCTAATTCACGGGATCTCCGATCACAAAGGTTGGGTTACTACTATGGTGTAACATCTATGGGTCTCATACCCATCTCCCTCGATGCAATATCTATCACATTTCGTGATAGTCCCTTTGTAAAGGGATCTGCCAGGTTTTTGTCTGTTTGTATATACGTAACAGTTATTACTCCGGAGTTTCTCAACTTCCTGACAGACTTCAAACGTCTCTTCACGTGTCTTGATGACTTTGCATTATCTTTAGAATTGTTCACTTTAGCGATAACCGTTTGGTTATCACAATTCATAAGAATAGCCGGTACAGGTTTTTCAACAACTGGCAAGTCCATCAAGAGCTCACGCAGCCATTCTGCCTCAACAGTAGTTGTGTCCAAAGCAGTTAATTCTGCTTCCATAGTTGACCTCGTCAATATGGTTTGCTTGCAAGACCTCCATGACACTGCGCCACCACCATGAGTAAATACATACCCACTTGTTGCGTAAAGTACATCAACATCGGAGATCCAATTTGAATCACTATATCCTTCTAGCACAGCAGGATGCCCTGAATAAGTAATTCCGTAACTCATAGTACCTCTCAGATAGCGCAAGACCCTTTCTAGTGCATGCCAATGATCATCACCCGGGTTGGACATGAACCTACTCAGTTTGCTCACAGCGAAAGAGATATCTGGTCTTGTAGCGCTAGCTAGGTACATGAGTGAACCGACAATTTGAGAGTATCTTAATTGATCTCTCGTTTCTTTCTTGTTCTTTCTGAGTGTCACGCTGGGATCATAAGGTGTTGGAGAAGGCTTGCTATCCATAAAACCGAATCGGTTCAAGACCTTCTCAACATAGTGAGATTGCGTTAATGTAATCCCACTCTCATCCGTAATAAGTTTGATGTTTAGAATTACATCGGCTTCTCCCAGATCTTTCATGTCACAACTTTTTGATAGAAAAGACTTGACCTCATTAATTGCATTAATGTTTGTACCAAAGATCAGCATGTCGTCCACATACAAACATAATATGACACTATTGCCCCCACCATGGCGATAGTAAACACACCTATCAGCCTCGTTAATGACAAATCCTGCAGAAGTCAGAGTTCTTTCAAACTTCTCATGCCATTGCTTAGGTGCCTGTTTCAGACCATACAAAGATTTTAACAACTTGCACACCTTTCTCTCTTCACCCTTTACCACAAACCCGTCAGGCTGATCCATACAGATCTCCTCTTCCAACTCTCCATTGAGAAAAGCTATCTTTACATCCATTTGATGAATGATAAGACCATAAGAGGCAGCCAAGGAAAGTAACACTCGAATGGTGGTCATTCTAGCAACGGGTAAATAGGTGTCAAAGTAATCTTCGCCTTCTTTCTGAGTGTAGCCCTTGGCCACTAGCCGCGCCTTGTACTTTTCCATAGTACCATCAGGCTTTAGCTTCTTTTTGAACACCCACTTACAGCCCACAGGTTTACAACCATATGGTCTATCAGTTAGTTCCCAAGTTCCATTAGAAAGAATTGAGTCCATCTCATTATGAACAGCTTCTTTCCAATCATCTACATCTTGAGATGCATATGCTTCTGCAATCGTCTTGGGTGTGTCGTCCACAAGGTATACAATGAAATCATCACCAAAGGATTTTGCAATCCTTTGTCTCTTGTTCCTTCTAGGAACTTCATTGTTATCCTTCTCAAGGACTTCCTCATGTGATTGTTCGAAATATTCATCAGTTGTACTAGATTCACGAATTATCTCAGAAGAAAATCTAGAAATGCTATGCATATCTTTCATAGGAAACATGTTCTCAAAAAATGTTGCATCAGGAGATTGCATTATAGTATCAACATGCATATTAGGTACTTCAGATTTTACCACTAAAAACCTATAAGCAATGCTCCGTTGAGCATACCCTAGAAAAACACAATCCACTGTCTTTGGTCCAAGTTTGCGTTTCTTAGGAATAGGAATATTGACCTTTGCCAAACATCCCCAAGTGCGCAAATAAGAAAGTGATGGTTTTCTCCCAACCCACTCCTCATAAGGGGTTTTCTCCTTATTATTGTTCGGAACTCTATTCAGGACATGACATGAAGTCAATAGAGCCTCCCCCCACCATGCCTTAGATAAACCAGCAGTGTCTAACATGGCATTCACCAAGTCAGTCAATGTGCGGTTTTTCCTCTCGGCCACTCCATTTGATTGAGGTGAATAGGGAGGCGTCCTCTCATGAATAATACCATGTTCCTCACAAAATTCATCAAAAACTTTTGGAAAATACTCTCCACCACGATCGGACCTAAGACGCTTGATCTTTCTCTCTAGTTGATTTTCAACTTCAGCTCTATAGATTTTAAAGTAGTCGAATGCTTCACCTTTAGTTTGCAACAAATAAACATAGCAAAATCTAGTCGCATCATCAATCAAAGTCATGAAATATCTCTTTCCACCTTTTGTCAACACACCATTCATCTCACAAAGATCAGAATGTATGAGTTCTAGAGGTGCCAAGTTTCTCTCCTCGGCAGCCTTATGAGGCTTTCGAGGTTGCTTCGATTGCACACAACTATGGCACTTAGAACCTTTGGCAACTGTGAAGTTCGGAATTAAACTCATGCTGGATAGCCGAGACATTAAACCAAAATTAATATGACATAAACGAGAGTGCCAAATATTTGCATCATCATTAACACTAGCACAAATTTGGTTTATTGACTTATTGCAAAAATCTGAAAGGGAAAAGCGGAACAAGCCTCCGCACTCATAGCCTTTTCCTATAAATTGTCCAAATCTTGACACGATTACTTTATTGGACTCTAAAACTACCTTAAATCCATCTCGACATAGAAGGGAGCCGCTAACTAGATTCTTGTTCATAGTAGGGACATGCTCCACGTTCCTTAGTTGCACGATCTTTCCCGAAGTAAACTTCAGACCCACCGTGCCATGCCACGAACAGAAGCATGTGACCCATTCCCCATTAGGATGGAAGAATCCCTTGCGACCTGATAAGAAGTAAACAGGGAGATGTCAGCACACACATGAACGTTAGCACCCGAATCAATCCACCACGAAGATGATTGAAATACTGAAAGCACAATAGGTAAATTACCATACCCATCAGTATTGCTAGCGGTCACCATGTTGACAGTCTTGGAGCTTGTTTTCCCTCTGCGGTCTGCACGTTCAGGGCATTCCTTGGAAAAGTGTCCGGGCTTCCCACAGGCGTAGCACTCTAGCTCAGCCTTGTTGAACTTCTTCTTCTTGAAGGTAGTAGTCTTGGTAGGCTTGTTGAAAACAGGTTTGTTCTTCCCTTTGTTCTTGTTCTGTGGGTACCTCTGCACCATGTTAGCAGTAGGCTGAACCTCACCTCCTTTTTCAGTAGTATCTTTAGCCCGAGCTTTTTCTTCAACATCAAGAGATGCAATCAGATTTTCAACTGATATCTCCTGTCTCTTATGCTTCAGAGTTGTGGCGAAATTCCTCCATGAAGGAGGCAACTTTGCAATCATGCACCCAGCCACGAATTTGTCGGGTAGAACACATTTAAGGAGTTCAAGTTCCTTCACAATGCACTGTATCTCATGAGCTTGTTCAACCACAGAACGGTTATTCACCATCTTGTAGTCATGAAAACTCTCCATGATGTACAGTTCACTGCCTGCATCTGTTGCACCGAATTTTGCATTCAGTGCATCCCATAGAATCTTTCTGTCATTTATGTGCATGTACACATCACACAGACGGTCAGCAAGAACACTCAGAATGCATCCCACAAACATAGTATTGGCTTCCTGGAATTTTCTCCGATCTTCGTCAGTCATTCCCTCTGGAGCACCAACACTAGCGTGGAAAACTTTCAGAGCAGTAAGCCAGAGCGTGGTCTTCACCTGCCACCTCTTAAAGTGCACACCGGTAAACTTATCCGGCCTTAGTGCATCAGCGAATCCAGCCATAGTTAACTCAGGAAATTGCCTATAATTAGGTTTTTGGATTGTTGGAATATTAGGCAAGTTCATGATTAATTCCAGTAAATAATTCATGACTAGAAGAGATACTAGCATGCAAAAATCTAGCAAACTAGAAGAACAACAAGACATGCATAACAGCAGCAAACACGTAACAATAGCTGTAGAGACAGACATGAACAGAGGATGTTGGACGTACTGATCGTTAGCAATTATGGGTGCGACGGTGTTGATGACGATGTTGGCGACGATCTGCTGCTGACGGCGATGAATACGACAATGAGTAGCACCGCCCGACTTGGACAGAAGACGACCCATGATGACGAATTTGAGCAGTCGCGCACAGCGCTTCCCAAAAACCTAATTTGTCCTCTCCCAGTGCAGGATCGCAAAGACGAACGGTTCCGGAGACCTGCTCTCCCACGCGCCGATGCACGCCGGCGTTAGGGATGGAGTAGACTACGACGGTGGCGCAAGTTGTGAGATGAGGCAAAACCCTAGGTGTTTTTCGGTGTGTCTCTGGCCGCAGCCGGTAGCTGTATATATATTAAGACCAGAGGCGGTATTGTGTCGCGATCACAATCCCAAACCGACTCGGTTTCTAATTCGTATACTTACCGGACAAGAAATCAAAAACTTGTCTGCCAAGACATAAAAATAAAACGGCAAAAGGAAGCTGCGCTCCTGCAAGGAGACAGACCGGATTTCGGCGAACCATTCAGGCGCATGTCGCATCTACGCGCCGCCTCGCCTCGCCTCGCCACGCCACGCCCCGGCCCGGCGAGGCGAGGCGAGGCGAGCGAGCGCGCGCGTGTGGTTTTCCCTTTTCTCTTCTCACACACCACTTAGAGTGGTGGAGAGAACCCACTATTTAAAGAGGTCCAACTCTTCTTCAACTTCCGGGGTGGGACTAAACTTAGCACCACCACTTGCCATTTTACACATGGGCTTTGAGATTTCAGAAATTGCTATGGGCCTAGCCCATTAATTCTAACAATCCCCCACCAGATCTCAAATACCCATTTAGAGATTTGCCTTCTCTCACCACTTGTTTAATATACGAGTGTTTCAGCAGAGACTGTTAAGTTGAACTTCTGCCTAGAACTTTAAGCTACATCCATTCACAACTTGACAATGGACTATGCCTTGAATTGCTAGTTTTGTGTGAACAGGTTTCACTCAAAGTCTTAACCAGTACCTGACCGCCAGTAGGCTACCCCGCGGTTTGGAGCTTATACGTCATACTCTCTGGTCTCTTCGTGAGCTTACTAGAGATCACCCAAATCTCATAGACTGCGACGTTTACAGTCAGAACTCATATAGGTGAGTTTTTTCCAGACTGCTCTGTAGGACAGCATCTTTGCTAATTATAGCCAATAGAACCACGTTAAGGCATGTTGCCAACCTGCCTTACAGATCTGAGCCTTACAGCTCTGAGAGTTTTGCATCTTCACTTGGAGACGATCATTAGTTATTACTCTCCTCAGTTAACCAATAGCTTGTTCTTCCCAGATCCTAATTCACGGGATCTCCGATCACAAAGGTTGGGTTACTACTATGGTGTAACATCTATGGGTCTCATACCCATCTCCCTCGATGCAATATCTATCACATTTCGTGATAGTCCCTTTGTAAAGGGATCTGCCAGATTTTTGTCTGTTTGTATATACGTAACAGTTATTACTCCGGAGTTTCTCAACTTCCTGACAGACTTCAAACGTCTCTTCACGTGTCTTGATGACTTTGCATTATCTTTAGAATTGTTCACTTTAGCGATAACCGTTTGGTTATCACAATTCATAAGAATAGCCGGTACAGGTTTTTCAACAACTGGCAAGTCCATCAAGAGCTCACGCAGCCATTCTGCCTCAACAGTAGCTGTGTCCAAAGCAGTTAATTCTGCTTCCATAGTTGACCTCGTCAATATGGTTTGCTTGCAAGACCTCCATGACACTGCGCCACCACCATGAGTAAATACATACCCACTTGTTGCGTAAAGTACATCAACATCGGAGATCCAATTTGAATCACTATATCCTTCTAGCACAGCAGGATGCCCTGAATAAGTAATTCCGTAACTCATAGTACCTCTCAGATAGCGCAAGACCCTTTCTAGTGCATGCCAATGATCATCACCCGGGTTGGACATGAACCTACTCAGTTTGCTCACAGCAAAAGAGATATCTGGTCTTGTAGCGCTAGCTAGGTACATGAGTGAACCGACAATTTGAGAGTATCTTAATTGATCTCTCGTTTCTTTCTTGTTCTTTTTGAGTGTCACGCTGGGATCATAAGGTGTTGGAGAAGGCTTGCTATCCATAAAACCGAATCGGTTCAAGACCTTCTCAACATAGTGAGATTGCGTTAATGTAATCCCACTCTCATCCTTAATAAGTTTGATGTTTAGAATTACATCGGCTTCTCCCAGATCTTTCATGTCAAAACTTTTTGATAGAAAAGACTTGACCTCATTAATTGCATTAATGTTTGTACCAAAGATCAGTATGTCGTCCACATACAAAGATAATATGACACTATTGCCCCCACCATGGCGATAGTAAACACACCTATCAGCCTCGTTAATGACAAATCCTGCAGAAGTCAGAGTTCTTTCAAACTTCTCATGCCATTGCTTAGGTGCCTGTTTCAGACCATACAAAGATTTTAACAACTTGCACACCTTTCTCTCTTCACCCTTTACCACAAACCCGTCAGGCTGATCCATATAGATCTCCTCTTCCAACTCTCCATTGAGAAAAGCTGTCTTTACATCCATTTGATGAATGATAAGACCATAAGACGCAGCCAAGGAAAGTAACACTCGAATGGTGGTCATTCTAGCAACGGGTGAATAGGTGTCAAAGTAATCTTTGCCTTCTTTCTGAGTGTAGCCCTTGGCCACTAGCCGTGCCTTGTACTTATCAATAGTACCATCAGGCTTTAGCTTCTTTTTGAACACCCACTTACAGCCCACAGGTTTACAACCATATGGTCTATCAGTTAGTTCCCAAGTTCCATTAGAAAGAATTGAGTCCATCTCATTATGAACAGCTTCTTTCCAATCATCTACATCCGGAGATGCATATGCTTCAGCAATCGTCTTGGGTGTGTCGTCCACAAGGTATACAATGAAATCATCACCAAAGGATTTTGCAATCCTTTGTCTCTTGTTCCTTCTAGGAACTTCATTGTTATCCTTCTCAAGGACTTCCTCATGTGATTGTTCGAAATATTCATCAGTTGTACTAGATTCACGAATTATCTCAGAAGAAAATCTAGCAATGCTATGCATATCTTTCATAGGAAATATGTTCTCAAAAAATGTTGCATCACGAGATTCCATTATAGTATCAACATGCATATCAGGTACTTCAGATTTTACCACTAAAAACCTATAAGCAATGCTCCGTTGAGCATACCCTAGAAAGACACAATCCACTGTCTTTGGTCCAAGTTTGCGTTTCTTAGGAATAGGAATATTGACCTTCGCCAAACATCCCCAAGTGCGCAAATAAGAAAGTGATGGTTTTCTCCCAACCCACTCCTCATAAGGGGTTTTGTCCTTATTATTGTTGGGAACTCTATTCAGGACATGACATGAAGTCAATAGAGCCTCCCCCCACCATGCCTTAGATAAACCAGCAGTGTCTAACATGGCATTCACCAGGTCAGTCAATGTGCGGTTTTTCCTCTCGGCCACTCCATTTGATTGAGGTGAATAGGGAGGCGTCCTCTCATGAATAATACCATGTTCCTCACAAAATTCATCAAAAACTTTTGGAAAATACTCTCCACCACGATCGGACCTAAGACGCTTGATCTTTCTCTCTAGTTGATTTTCAACTTCAGCTTTATAGATTTTAAAGTAGTCTAATGCTTCACCTTTAGTTTGCAACAAATAAACATAGCAAAATCTAGTCGCATCATCAATCAAAGTCATGAAATATCTCTTTCCACCTTTTGTCAACACACCATTCATCTCACAAAGATCAGAATGTATGAGTGCTAGAGGTGCCAAGTTTCTCTCCTCGGCAGCCTTATGAGGCTTTCGAGGTTGCTTCGATTGCACACAACTATGGCACTTAGAACCTTTGGCAACTGTGAAGTTCGGAATTAAACTCATGCTGGATAGCCGAGACATTAAACCAAATTTAATATGACATAAACGAGAGTGCCAAATACTTGCATCATCATTAACACTAGCACAAATTTGGTTTATTGACTTATTGCAAAAATCTAAAAGGGAAAAGCGGAACTAGCCTCCGCACTAATAGCCTTTTCCTATAAATTGTCCAAATCTTGACACGATTACTTTATTGGACTCTAAAACTACCTTAAATCCATCTCGACATAGAAGGGAGCCGCTAACTAGATTCTTGTTCATAGTAGGGACATGCTCCACGTTCCTTAGTTGCACGATCTTTCCCGAAGTAAACTTCAGACCCACCGTGCCAATGCCACGAACAGAAGCATGTGACCCATTCCCCATTAGGACGGAAGAATCCCTTGCGACCTGATAAGAAGTAAACAGGGAGATGTCAGCACACACATGAACGTTAGCACCCGAATCAATCCACCACGAAGATGATTGAAATACTGAAAGCACAATAGGTAAATTACCATACCCATCAGTATTGCTAGCGGTCACCATGTTGACAGTCTTGGAGCTTGTTTTCCCTCTGCGGTCTGCACGTTCAGGGCATTCCTTGGAAAAGTGTCCGGGCTTCCCACAGGCGTAGCACTCTAGCTCAGCCTTGTTGAACTTCTTCTTCTTGAAGGTAGTAGTCTTGGTAGGCTTGTTGAAAACAGGTTTGTTCTTCCCTTTGTTCTTGTTCTGTGGGTACCTCTGCACCATGTTAGCAGTAGGCTGAACCTCACCTCCTTTTTCAGTAGTATCTTTAGCCCGAGCTTTTTCTTCAACATCAAGAGATGCAATCAGATTTTCAACTGATATCTCCTGTCTCTTATGCTTCAGAGTTGTGGCGAAATTCCTCCATGAAGGAGGCAACTTTGCAATCATGCACCCAGCCACGAATTTGTCGGGTAGAACACATTTAAGGAGTTCAAGTTCCTTCACAATGCACTGTATCGCATGAGCTTGTTCAACCACAGAACGGTTATTCACCATCTTGTAGTCATGAAAACTCTCCATGATGTACAGTTCACTGCCTGCATCTGTTGCACCGAATTTTGCATTCAGTGCATCCCACATAATCTTTCCGTCATTTATGTGCATGTACACATCACACAGACGGTCAGCAAGAACACTCAGAATGCATCCCACAAACATAGTATTGGCTTCCTGGAATTTTCTCCGATCTTCGTCAGTCATTCCCTCTGGAGCACCAACACTAGCGTGGAAAACTTTCAGAGCAGTAAGCCAGAGCGTGGTCTTCACCTGCCACCTCTTAAAGTGCACACCGGTAAACTTATCCGGCCTCAGTGCATCAGCGAATCCAGCCATAGTTAACTCAGGAAATTGCCTATAATTAGGTTTTTGGATTGTTGGAATATTAGGCAAGTTCATGATTAATTCCAGTAAATAATTCATGACTAGAAGAGATACTAGCATGCAAAAATCTAGCAAACTAGAAGAACAACAAGACATGCATAACAGCAGCAAACACGTAACAGTAGCTGTAGAGACAGACATGAACAGAGGATGTTGGACGTACTGATCGTTAGCAATTATGGGTGCGACGGTGTTGATGACGATGTTGGCTTCGATCTGCTGCTGACGGCGATGAATACGACGATGAGTAGCACCGCCCGACATGGACGGAAGACGACCCGTGATGACGAATTTGAGCAGTCGCACACAGCGCTTTCCAAAAACCTAATTCGTCCTCTCCTAGTGCAGGATCGCAAAGACGAACGGTTCCGGAGACCTGCTCTCCCACGCGCCGATGCACGCTGGTGTTAGGGATGGAGTAGACTACGACGGCGGCGCAAGTTGTGAGATGAGGCAAAACCCTAGGTGTTTTTCGGTGTGTCTCTGGCCGCAGCCGGTAGCTGTATATATATTAAGACCAAAGGCGGTATTGTGTCGCGATCACAATCCCAAACCGACTCGGTTTCTAATTCGTATACTTACCGGACAAGAAATCAAAAACTTGTCTTCCAAGACATAAAAATAAAACGGCAAAAGGAAGCTGCGCTCCTGCAAGGAGACGGACCGGATTTCGGCGAACCATTCACGCGCATGTCGCATGTACGCGCCGCCTCGCCTCGCCACGCCACGCCCCGGCCCGGCGAGGCGAGGCGAGGCGAGCGAGCGCGCGCGTGTGGTTTTCCCTTTTCTCTTCTCACACACCACTTAGAGTGGTGGAGAGAACCCAATATATAAAGAGGTCCAACTCTTCTTCAACTTCCGGGGTGGGACTAAACTTAGCACCACCACTTGCCATTTTACACATGGGCTTTGAGATTTTAGAAATTGCTATGGGCCTAGCCCATTAATTCTAACAATCCCCCACCAGATCTCAAATACCCATTTAGAGATTTGCCTTCTCTCACCACTTGTTTAATATACCAGTGTTTCAGCAGAGACTGTTAAGTTGAACTTCTGCCTAGAACTTTAAGCTACATCCATTCACAACTTGACAATGGACTATGCCTTGAATTGCTAGTTTTGTGTGAACAGGTTTCACTCAAAGTCTTAACCAGTACCTGACCGCCAGTAGGCTACCCCGCGGTTTGGAGCTTATACGTCATACTCCCTGATCTCTTCGTGAGCTTACTAGAGATCACCCAAATCTCAGAGACTGCGACGTTTACAGTCAGAACTCATATAGGTGTGTTCTTTCAAGACTGCTCTGTAGGACAGCATCTTTGCTAATTATAGCCAATAGAACCACGTTAAGGCATGTTGCCAACCTGCCTTACAGATCTGAGCCTTACAGCTCTGAGAGTTTTGCATCTTCACTTGGAGACGATCATTAGTTATTACTCTCCTCAGTTAACCAATAGCTTGTTCTTCCCAGATCCTAATTCACGGGATCTCCGATCACAAAGGTTGGGTTACTACTATGGTGTAACATCTATGGGTCTCATACCCATCTCCCTCGATGCAATATCTATCACATTTCGTGATAGTCCCTTTGTAAAGGGATCTGCCAGGTTTTTGTCTGTTTGTATATACGTAACAGTTATTACTCCGGAGTTTCTCAACTTCCTGACAGACTTCAAACGTCTCTTCACGTGTCTTGATGACTTTGCATTATCTTTAGAATTGTTCACTTTAGCGATAAACGTTTGGTTATCACAATTCATAAGAATAGCCGGTACAGGTTTTTCAACAACTGGCAAGTCCATCAAGAGCTCACGCAGCCATTCTGCCTCAACAGTAGCAGTGTCCAAAGCAGTTAATTCTGCTTCCATAGTTGACCTCGTCAATATGGTTTGCTTGCAAGACCTCCATGACACTGCGCCACCACCATGAGTAAATACATACCCACTTGTTGCGTAAAGTACATCAACATCGGAGATCCAATTTGAATCACTATATCCTTCTAGCACAGCAGGATGCCCTGAATAAGTAATTCCGTAACTCATAGTACCTCTCAGATAGCGCAAGACCCTTTCTAGTGCATGCCAATGATCATCACCCGGGTTGGACATGAACCTACTCAGTTTGCTCACAGCAAAAGAGATATCTGGTCTTGTAGCGCTAGCTAGGTACATGAGTGAACCGACAATTTGAGAGTATCTTAATTGATCTCTCGTTTCCTTCTTGTTCTTTCTGAGTGTCACGCTGGGATCATAAGGTGTTGGAGAAGGCTTGCTATCCATAAACCCGAATCGGTTCAAGACCTTCTCAACATAGTGAGATTGCGTTAATGTAATCCCACTCTCATCCTTAATAAGTTTGATTTAGAATTACATCGGCTTCTCCCAGATCT
>NC_057814.1:65302168-65312662 GCF_018294505.1 Triticum aestivum | reverse complement strand
TGCAGTTTATATATTGATAGTTGGATACATATATGACCAGGTGCGCTTAGAAGGACCGATAGTATACTGGGAAGGCGTTCCAGGTACGAGAAGGGCTCGCGATTTCCAAGCTCTACTAATTGTAGAGGCTTTCAAACGGCCGCTACATCTTCATATTAGTCTTCAAGTCAGTGTATTGTCTACTAGAAGTCTGGAAGGAAGTGTTAATAAATGGTCGGTGTACTTTACCTTGCCCTAATGAAGAATTTGGTGCCAGAAAGGATGATTGAACTCTATGCATGACATGTAGTGTTGCACTTGCAATGATGGACGAGAAGGAAGACATCTGAAGATGATAAGCTAAATTGATTTTTTTAATTTATCCGATCGAACACGTGTTCTTTTTATGTAAACTTACTACAAGATTGTTACATGATTGTAACATGTTACTACATGATCTATTAAACTCTATCTGCTAGTAAATAATGGTTGTACAAACACATGCAATATTTAATTAGTGTTACATTTCGAGAACTATTCTTATTGCCTGTACATTCTTAGCTCGCAAGAACAGAATTAACCTAAGATGGTTTGACTTTTTTACAATTCAATTCGGTTCGATAGTTGTGATTTTCGATTCTGACCGTGTATGATACGCAACATTTGTTTGGCGGGTCTATACTCCAGCGGAATCGCTGAGATCGTAGGAGGACAAGCTATATATAATGTTTTCTATTAGTGTTCTATAATTTAAATTTATTTCCATTTTTGCCTCTGATACAATTTTACAATGATCTCGTGCTTTACTTTGTTGCGACTTCAACATTTTTTTATTTTAAAATTGGTCCAAAGTAGACTGCTAGATAATTTCATCTGCTTTTAGTTTTAAGGAACCAAATTGGGATTAATTTATTTACAATGTGCTTGGGAGGAAGATGAGAAGATGTTGATGGTGGCAGTGCAGTTGATGGCGACGACGGCCATGGGGAGGAATTCAAGAGCATCAACAACCTCTTGGCCCTGCTCGACAACAACATGAACCCTCTTGCGAGACAGCTGCTGGAGCTCCGGGGCCGGGGTTTGCTCGAGAAGAAAGAAGAACTGAACGAGCTATTCAACGTGGATCAGAAGGACAACCACGATGGAGGAAGAAAAGACAGTTACCACCACGGGACAAGATGACCATGACAAACCCATGTGATGTGCATGAGGATCCTAAGGATATATGTTAGCCATGATAAATGTTGAAGCACTAGAATATGTATGCCCCCGTTGCAACGCACATGATTAGCACTTTTTTTTTATCTTCCAAAACTAGCTAGTATGTTTTTGCTACGCTTGGTTTGACCAGACAATGACAATATGTTTAGCTCAAGAAAATAATAGGAAGTATCTATTTGATGACCTGATAGTCCAAAATCAAAATACTTGATAAACACAGACCTACATATGAGCGTTACTGATCCATAAAAGTAACAAATGACAACCATAGTAAGAGCTAACTTATCATGGCACAATGAAATTGTATGGAGGACACAGAATGATGACACCAAAGCTAGAGCAAGGAGGAGACTGAGATAAAAGAGGGTGAAGGAAGAGCAAATTTTGTCTTGTTAATGGGATGTGAGAAATAAGATGTGTGTGTCGAGAAAATTTAGAACCAGTGCAAGAAGAGATAAAGCTGTCAGGATAAATACAACCACGATATTGTTATGTAATCCCGTGGCTCTTTTCTAAACATGTGAAATTTAACATGCACTGTGTTTATATATGCAACCACTAAAAACTTCAAAAGCCCGTGGCAATACACAGACATTCTACTAGTGGTTGTAAGAAATAAGGCCGCATACCCTTATCTATTTTTATTATAAGGTTTTCAGTAACAATAGTGATTACATTCCGGTCTAAAACTGGAATTTAATATTGTTGCAAAAGCTTGGTAGAAACCTTTGATTTAGTGCTTGGTTCGACAACTCAGTGCCACACCTTGGGAAAAGAGGTAGGGGAACCTTTCTGATATCTGTTACCAAATCACTAAAGGGACTCGTCATATACAGAAAGTTAAAAAAATGAAAAGAAAGATTTGCCATGATGTATGTAAAAAAGCAATATAAATTTTTTGCCATCTTATACAAAACAAAATTTCCCATGATCTCAATTATGAAAAATGTAATGCTACTTTATAAAACTACCATTACTCTAATTTATAAATTTACTATGAGTGTGATTAAAAAAAGGTTGTGTGATCCATAAATTTTTTTTGCCACGCTAAACTTTAAAACTGTCATCCTATAGATAAAAATGTTTTATTTGCATAAAAAATTAGACAAATGTCATCATAAAAAAATTGATCTCCTAATAAAAATATATTTTTTTAGAAAAGGAGGATGTACCCCCGGCCTCTGCATCTGGACGATGCATGCAACCATTTTATTAATTATTCACAAAGACCATACAAGGTGATACATCAATAAGCCTGAAGCTACCATCTTGGCAATGCCGGTTGCTACTCCTATCTCCATGATGAAGGGGTGTCGAATGTCCGGGCCTAATACAAAACAGACATCACACCAAAGCCTAACATCTAAAGCCGGATGCCCCACCCAAACCACTACCTGGACTGGGTCATATACCGGTCCGGCACACTCCCAGTGAGCACCGGACGCTGCAAGGGCCGTCGCCTCCATCTTCCATCGATCCATCCTCGGTGCAAAACTGACGCACCGACCTTGCCAAACCTCTCTGCCATCGACGCCACCACGACGCCAGACAGCGTGGCCCTCCTGCGCGAGTCCGCCAACCCGCATCGGATGTCGAGCCTCCACTGCGCCATGCCACCGAGATCCGCCATCATCGATGCGAAACCCCGCTCCGCCTCTGGGCCCTTCCAAACAGCACCTGCTCCAAAACGATACCCTCAAGAGGGAAAACGACACCATAGTTTCCGTCATCATCCGACCTGCGAGACCCAGATCTAGGGTTTCCCCCGAAGCAGATGCACAAGCCGTGCCCAGCACCACTTAGCTCTCATGACGGTGCCTTCAAGAAGGACACGATGCCATGAGCGTCGTCGCCGCCCTAGGGTTTTCACCCGAGAGACCGTGAGTGGGAAAAGGTGGGGCGGACCCGAACAACGTCTCCAGGAAGAGAAACGGCACCCTCGGGCGTCGTCGTCGTCGCGGCCGTAGGAGCTGACTAGGGAATTATCCCAATCCGAATCCCCACCTCCCGCTCCGCCCCAACCGGTGACTGGCAAATCGCAGCCATGCCCGTTACGACGGAGTGCACGAAGCAAGGATTGTAGGGAGAAGCAGCTCGACGCCGTTGGCCGCCGAGGCAAGAAGCCGCGGCACCAACCCGCTTGTGGATCGCCGGCCACCCGACCCGATCCCTGGCAGCCCGCCCGCCCCGCCGCGCCACTGGACAGGGAGGCCATCCTAGGGGCCGCCGCCCCGGATCCAAGGCCCTCCACCCTAGATCGGGAGGAGCAGTGCCAACACTGCCACCACAGTTGCCGTTAGGACGCCGGCCGACCACCACACCGCTAGAGTCCAGATCTGGGCCGTCATGAACCATATCGGCGCCGCCGCATTCCAGATCGGGGTCACACCCTCGAGCCAGAGCACCCCGCATCACCCAATGACCCGCGAGAGGGAGGAGTGCCTCCGCCGCCGCCGTCGCACGCATAGGCTATGCCCGCCGCCGACCACCGGCGGCGGCGGAGGGGAGGGAGAGGAAGGAGCGGTGACCCGGCGGCTAGGGTTGGGGCCCCTCGGTCGGTCACGCGTGGGGTGACAGAGGGGAGGGGTTCGTCTCTTAATAAAAGATATGCTATCTCTTAACAATAAAAATGCCATCTCTTAACAATAAAAATGCCATCTCTCAATAATAAGAGATGTCATGTATTAAAACATACCTGACTTGTGAAAAAAATGTTTAAATTGCCATGTGTTGTATTCTAAAATTTATAAACTGCTATGTTATTTTTTTCTAGAAACATTGCCATGCATCTATGCAAAAAAATACATAATATTCCATCATAGCGAGAAAAAGAAGGTAAAAAAATGGTAGGCCTGGGAGTAAATCCCAGGTCTCCCATATGCAAGGTCATGCCGCTGACCGTTGTAGTGCCTAAGGGGTGTTTCGAAAAATAAAACGTTCGCTTTTTCCATCTTATAACGAACTAGTTCCAAAACCTGACATGACATCGGTCCTGCGCTGAGATCCGTGTAACGGTGTGAAAGGCGTTCGCTGCCAGATGCCAAAAATTAACGGACGCCAGATAACATTTCCGGTGAAAAAAGCAGTCTCTCCAATCTTATTTTTTGAACACAGCAGTCTCTCCAATCTGATTACAATCAATCGCAGCTGGTTAGGATCGTATCTCTGATCCTTACCTGATTCTCTTCATACGCGGGAAATCACAACAACCTCAACATGTAGACGTGCCCCCTACACAGGCCTGGCACGTCCACTACTTTATATCACCTTTTAATATTAATAATTAAATAAAATGCTGGTATGTGCTCATGTGGTGTTACAAATGCTATAAAACAGACTCAATACCCCTAAATAAACGTTATTAACTTGATGCTCCTATATATATAGGTGCTATCAGGTTTCAGCTTCCAAGTGCACGCTTGCAACATAGCCAGCCCTGTCCTGTAACCCACACACAGAGAACCGGTGGTATATATTGTGCGCCATCGATGGACATCAAGGCGGAGACGAAGGCGGGGTGGACGACGCCGGCGTCGATGGTGCTGGTGCAGCTGATCATCACGGGGATGATCCTGCTGTCCAAAGGTCTCCATCGGCGGCGGCATGGTCATCTTCGTGCTACTCACCTACGCCAGCCTCTTCGGCGCTGCCTTCATCCTCCCCTTCGCGCTCATCAACGAAAGGTGTTCACTATTAGCTTTCAAAATCTTCCAAATTTGTAACTAAAAAGTAAAACAGTCCCTAGTTTTTATCCCTCATACATAAATTTTACTACCACTGTTCCAAAATAATTGAAGTTCTAAACTTGTCCTATGTCAAACGTATATAAGTTTGACAAAGTCTATATCAAAATATAATAACTTCTCGTGCCTTCGGCTTGTTTCGGTGTTTGTAATCGTCGTTAGGTGGTCTACGGATCTGTATGTAATTTCTGTTACTTCTGGTGTTCTTTGTACTGCCATGATAGTTCCTAAATAGATCCAAAGTTTTCCCCGTAAAAAATAGTTGAGATTTTTATGAATATATTTTCTTATTAAGTGTATTTGGTGTGGTAGATGTTAGTCCATTTATCTATGGCGTTGGTCAAACTTATACATATTTGACTTAGACAAACATAAAACTCAATTATTTTGAAACTAGTTAGCTTAGTTGTGAATTTTGCTGTGTATATGCGGCCGAATTTCGTGTTTTGACCCTTTTGCTACCGCCAGGGGAGCTGGCGGTGGCGTTAGATAGGCTACCGCCAGAGACCCTGGCGGTACGGTGTGACGGAGGGGGACGGCGGCCGTTTGCCTGTGCTGACGTGGATAAGTACCTTACCGCCAGGGTCCCTGGCGGTAGGATGTCTAACCCTACCGCCAGGGTCCCTGGCGGTAGGGTGTGGCAGGGTTTTGCAGTGTAAAGTTTCTGTAACGAAATGTGCAATGGCCCTGGCGGTAGGGTTCATCCTACCGCCATGGGGGCTGGCGGTAGGTTGTCTGACCCTACCGCCAGGTCCCCTGGCGGTGGGTCCCGTGGGTTTAGGTTTTTACTAATTTTATTGATTGTTTGTTTTGTCACAAGTTTCACGAAAAGCAAAATATGAGCTCACATATTAATAAAGGTCCCACATAGCAAATATCAAAGAGTTTACACATAGATTCATAAGTACGAAATAGCAAATAGCAAACTTGTTCCATAGTTTGACAACCCGTACTAAAACATAGATGCATATCCAACAGACATGTTTATAGGTTGGATATACCTCCCCCCTCGTATGTTAGGCCTGGCCGTGGAGACAGATACGGCAGCAGATCCGCCGGTTCAGGCGGAGGCGGAACGCTGGTCGGCATCCGACCGTTCAAGCACTCCCACCTTGCCTTGCCCGCTGGAGTTTTCGCCTCCGCCCTTCCCCAGCTGATGATATCAAACGCCGATGCACTTGGGGGCGGCATCCTGGCTCTCTCCTCCGCAGTGCTCTCGAAGTAGATCATTCGGCCCAAATTGCGCAGCTCCCAGTTGGAGTGCTGCTTGGCAACTTCAATGGTCCCTTCCCGGCGTTCACGGGAGATAGTTGGATCTCCCTCCATCTCTGCCTTCACTCTCTTCCACTCCTTCACACTCTGTGACCAACACTTCACATCGTCGGCGATCCGTTCTGCTCTCTCGTACCACCGCACTGCCCTCGTCTCCTGTAGGAACTCGTCTGAAAAATCGGTCACCGGCATCAGAAGCTCGGGGAAGGACTCGTACACGTACGGAAGTGGCAAGCCGGACGGGTCGTGTTGGAGATGAATGGGCGATGGTTGCGCCATTGTTCCAGACCTAAACATATGGATCAAATAAATAAAATACATATATCAAGATGTGTCAAATGCAAAATCATACCATATCATATTTACTCCAACCAAATCCACTACTTGCATCATATATATTTTGTTTACTCCAATATGCATCATATCAACATGCATCATATCATAAAAAAATCCCTCCAACATCTTCATATCATCATATCAACATGCATCATAAAACTACTATCAAGTCCTTCCACATGCGTTACATCATAATTTTTTTAACAAAAAAATGTATGAACTAGGGTTCATGTTCACACTAACATATGAACTATTGATTAGAGTTCATATTCAATACCACTACTTACTAAAGAACTAAGAACTACAACTACAATCAAGCTAAAACAATCTTAGGTACAAAAAAAATCCAATCTAAGTTCAAAAATATGAGGGATTTGAAGCAAATAATGCGTCGAATCGGAAGCAAGTTTGCAAAAACTAATTGGAGGGATTGGAGGAGCTTACGTTTCTCTCTCCGGGGCCATCTCGATCCGCAAAAACGGTGAAGAAACGCTGAAGATCCGAGGGGGGGAGTGGAGGAGATGAGAGAGGGAGAGAGGGGCGACTTGGGGGAGAAAATGAGGAACTGCCGACGGGGGGAGGGGAAGGGGCGGGGAGATGGGTAGGGGCGCAGGGGTTTTGGGCAAAATAACTGCCCGGACCCTACCGCCAGGGGAGCTGGCGGTAGGGTTATACAGCCTACTGCCAGGTTCCCTGGCGGTAGGGTGCGACGGAGGGGGACGGCGGCCGTTTCCGCGTGCTGACGTGGATAAGTACCCTACTGCCAGGTCCCCTGGCGGTAGGCTCTATAACCCTACCGCCGGCTCCCCTGGCGGTAAGAAAAAGGATCAAATGCCGAAATATTTTCAAACCAGGGTCAGATCATGAAATTGTTAGAAAAAAGGGTCAAAACACGAAATTTTGCCTGTATATGCAGGGGCAAGTGGAGGGAGATGGGCTGGCACGCCACGGGATGGATCTTCCTCAACGCCTTCATCGGGTATGTTCGTTCATCAGCACAAGGCCCCAACGCAGTTACATTGCATCTGTGCGCATGCTGACGTGCAAATGATTGTTAGGAAGTATTTTTGTTTGTTTATGCTGTTTCTGTACCTCTATAGCCTAGTTGCTCTTTTATATCAGCACCACGTATGTAACTTATAAACTATAACAATATAGTACCTCTTCAATTCATTAAGACACTATATTTAGTGCAGGTTAAAATTCTCCTAAAAAAGATCTCATGACCAAACTTCGGTTAAATGCTTGAGTACAAAATGAATTTGTCAGAGTCAAAGTCGAATGAGGCATTTTGGGGCTCGTGCTCCATGGAGCTTGTTTTTATGAAAATTTCAAAACGGATATTTCAAAGCTTCAATAAATTTTGGACAATAAACTACATGTTCATATGGGTGTATTATATTTTGTTTCACAGGAGAAACTTCCAACCTACTCATTCCGTCCAAATTATAAGATGTTCTAACTTTTTTTCTGAATCAAATGTATATAGAAGTGTTTTAGTGTGTTTGTTCACTCATTTCAGTCCGTATGTAATCCATATTAAAATATCCAAAACATCCTATAATTGTGAATGGAGGTAGTATTCATCATCTATCATGGCAGTACAGAGAACACCAAAAGTAACAAAAATAATAACCAGGTATGTGGATCACCTAGCAACGACTATAAGCACTGGAGCAAACCGAAGGCATGCCATCGTCATTGCCCTCCGTCGTCGGAGTCGGGCAAACCTTGTTGTAGGTGACAGACGGTAAGTCATGGTCCCACAGGGCCAATGCACCAGAACAAAAATTGTCGCTGATGAAGAGAAGCATAGATTAGAAGGATCAAACATGTAGACACACAATTGAAGACCGCATCCACAGATCCATCAAATACCGGCATCGACCGAATCCCGTGTGATCCGTTGGAGACACATCACCACGGGGCCTTTGACGATGCTAGATGCACCATTGGGATGGAAAGCATATGTGGGAGACATTATGCTGGGATACGCTAGGTGCATCTACTACAATAGAAAAATTCTCCTACGCGCAAATCATCTTAGGATCATACTAAGGAGATAGATCACGTGTTTATCACTATACGCGTAGTCCTTGTGGCGGAAGAAGTGTCGGAGCAGCACAGAGTCAGAGTTGTCTCGTCCCCATCGATTCCCTTGAACAACCGATCGCCGGATCCCTTGAACAGGTACACCGGAGCGGTGTAAGTGCACAACCTCTAATAGTATCCGCGTCTGCAGGACAAACACAATGTGGCAAACTGCTAGATCCTTTTTTGCGGCGGACTGCTAGGTACGATCGCACAGTCACGGGGGCGTGGCTATTTGTAACACACGCAACGCCCTAATGAAAACGCTGACGCAATTGACTGAAAACATGTGTCGCACCTCAACGTAGGCATCTATTGCAGGCTCATCACATAGGCCCCCATGGGTCCTATGGCCAACAAGTCTACTCGGCCTACATCCAAGTTTTGTTCGAATTACATCCGACATGTAAAGTTGGACACGACTGCGTAGGTTCCTTCTCTTAAGCACGCGACCCATTAGGTTCAAGTCGACTTGGTCGCAGGTCGGATCACATCCGACCTACTTGGTTGGTAGGCATCTAGCAAAGCGTGTCAACCTCCAAGCAGACAATGAAGCCAGTTCTGGCGAGCTTGTACAACATGTCACACATCTGTTCCTTTCACCTCACGATATATATTGCCAGGCTCAAGGCGAATCGGCCGTCCTTGTTCCAGCCCGGCCTCTTGCTCATTCTAGTGATGCCGACCTACAAAAACCGGATTATCTCGTAATCCCTATCGCATGGCCATGTTTATCTAGGTCAGATGACACGAGGGGCCTAGAGTATATCTCTTCAGATCGGAGGGGCAAATCTCATCTTGCTCGACCATGTCTCGCGACATGGATCTATACAAGCCTGACAACGGAGTAGCGTTTGATTGGCCCAAGGCAGGTCGGTCACCATCCTGAGTCCATGCACCGATGTCAGGTCTTAAGGCACAGAACACATGTTATACTGAAGACTCACAGATGACCTATCACTGCATCTCATAGTTGGGTCAGTCGGACTCAAACCTTATCTTAACACGCCCAATCCGACTCCAGATCGTTCCGAGTCCATATTATAAGGCTAGCATCCCAATGCTACATGGACAATGAGACCGAGCCATCCACCGTGTCATATGCTAGTCTAGTCAGATGTACCTCCACACAACCTTTTCGGCAAAGGGGCATTTAGAATGATGATCATATAATATATAGTCTCACAAACAAGTCGCATACTTGTTGATACACATCATTGCCAATGCCCAAGGACTATATTAATTCATAAACACATAGGAAATAGCATCATACATGATTGTCTCTAGGGTATATCTCCAACACATTTTACAACTAGAGGATATCACTGTCGCAATAAAGCCCCAACCGAGGCACTGAATCAAACAAGAACGAGAGCGGGGTCGCTCCTCCGGGCAAGGGGTCGGGGTCCTTCGCACCTCCACGGCCCAAAGGCCATCCAGGGCGGGATGGACCGGCGGCAATGCTGACGGGAGGAGGGGAAACCCTGGTCGCCTTATTGGGAGGAGGAAATATAAGTGTATAAAGTTTCACAATGAAATACATTAACAGGCGAGCTATACAAAGAGAAAAATCCGTGCATTTTCAATAGTGAACAGTGCATGTACTATTCATCGTTTTCTAATCACATATTTGTCTTTTTCAGTAGATCTCACCTTAATTTATACCATCATCAAACTTTACTCATAAGTAGAATACATCCAAATAAACATGTGTGTTTTTCAGAATTTTTAGAATTATGATTTTTTTTAATTTTTTCAAAAAAAAAGATCTCCATGGAGCTTGAGCTCTATTTTGCATCTTGGGTCAAAGCCGCCATATTATCGTGATTAGTAATAGGGTACATTTTTCAAT